>NC_090896.1:29148953-29161453 GCF_036669925.1 Montipora capricornis
TCTGAAAGAAAAATAACATTAATGACGTCTCTTGATCAGGTTAGGATCTGATGAATTTTTATTTTAAAAGGCAAGCAAATCAAGGGGCAAATTAATTTTCTCTGAGCTGTTTAATGTCATTAAGTGGGCTTTCCAGGGTGAAGCACTTTTTTGCCTGCTCTCTTTACATCATACAGTGTATAATCTTTTCACCGATTTATCTCAGTTTCTGTTGGGGCCGGCTTTCATCGCTCTTCTATAAATTTAACAAAAGCTGCTGTGTAAAGAGCGAAAGATGTATTTTGCTTTCATGATAATTATAAATTCGTATTAAAATTTGGGGAAACGTGGAGCTCAATTTGCCTTCTTGCATCTTTGCATACTCCATTTTAATATCACTTTCAGCTTGCTTGCCAAAATATATTTTGTAAGCATTGTCACCATTCACCACCCGGTCTATAATTCACAAGTTATCTTCCTTTGTTGTTCAGAGTATTATAGAGAGTATCTGGAACGTCATAAGGTTTTTTAATGTCTCTTTACCAACACAGACAAAGAGGAATTGTCCTGTATCGCAACCACACGGCGAACTAGTCTCCACCGATAAGTTCGAAGCTCTTACCAATTCCACCGGCCGAACATCGCCAAAACAGGGTTTAAGGGAATTTCTGGTCCTCCCAGAAAACCAAGAACTTGCAAAAACCGTTCGAGAAACTTGCGACAAAAGCCAACACTGTCGAAAAAGTAAGCATTGCAGCGCTCGTTACCTCCATTCACCGTATAGTCACACGAAAGGTGCATTTTCCGCGCGAAAACAATTTTTTCACAATTTCTACACCACTTCAATTTTTGGAGAAACATCAAAACTCGTCAAAAATCGTAACAAAATCCTTATCTTTCAAACAGCGACCTTATTTTTTTGATTTAATCAACGGCTGTCATTTTCCGGCGAACAAATAGTCTTTTTTAATGAGCGCGCCCTTGAGCCTGCGTTTCGTGCCGCGGATCAGTGACTTGCGCAGTCGTTTTTCAGCTCTGTCGTCCACGGTTGCTTGCTTCGAAACTCCAAACTTGAGCCCGTGATATGGTTACGTGTACTGGTCACATTGGCATACATGAAGGGGCGGACGTACGGACGGAAAATGACGTCATGGCTATTTTACCAAATTTTCTCCCATCGATGGGTTACCAGTATTTTCTTAACTTTTTAAGGATTAAACCACTGCAAAAACCGTGTACGATCAAAACTTGCTCTACGTTGGATCAAAATAGATCGTGACCACACCATAAAAAACTTTAAAATAGAAAATATCCTGCAAAGGTTGGTCAAGACAACGTGAACATAGGCGTTGTTGCTTGCAATATTTCGGCTGGCCAACACCAGCCTTCTTCAGGTTTATTGAATGGATAAATGCTAGTAACAAGATCTTTATATTTACCGGAAATGACATAAAAATGCTACGTGATGTGTTATAAAAACGGAAATGCATAAAAAAGAGGAGAGAGAATAATACATGATAACAAGATGAAAAAAACAAAAGAAAATTAAAAGGTAGCTAAACTAAATTACATTTCATCTCTTCTGTTAAGGCCTGCAGGCTCCAGTGTTTTTCCTCTGTGTATGAGGAATGCCTCACGAGCCTTTCTGATGGAGTCACGACTAGTGTGTAGTTGTTCGAGCGGTATAAGGATCAGGTGATCCTCCGCGTGACCACTGGTCAGGAAGTGTCGTGAAACCGCAGTGGGGGTATAACTACAAAAGGGGCTTATAATAGGTCGCCTATGTTCATTAAAGCGGTCTTTAAGACGACGTTTGGTCTCTCCGATGTACTGAAGATTACATTTAGTGCACTGAATCATGTAAATTACATTAGGGGTTTCACAAGTAATATGTGATTTGATTTTGAAGGTTTGTCCAGTACTATAAAAAGTATATTGATTACGGCCATCCTCAATAAAAGGACAGGCGGTGCAACTAGTTTTATTGCACCGAAACGAGCCGGATGGAGACCCAGATTGGTCGGTGTTAGTAGGTTCCGGCAATTTAGCTCTAACTAGAATGTCACTAATGTTTTTACAACGGCGGTAGGCTACTAAAGGGAGATTAGTAAAAACATTTTTACAGCGACCAGATGAATAAAGCACGTTTGAGTGTTTGTGAATTATACGGGATATGTTAGGTAAAGCGGGGTTATAGGTAATGACGAACGGAACAGTATCTGTCTGTTGTTTAGGTTTGGGTTTAAGAGCGTCGTTCCGGGAAATGTCAGAAGCACGTCGTATCTGGGTTTTAAGGAAATTAAGTTCGTAACCTCGGTTGACGAGGTAGTCCATAAGTTCCTTACAGCGTTGTTTGTAAGTGTCATTGTCGGAGCATATGCGTCGAAGGCGAAGTGCAAGGCTATATGGAATGGAACGTTTAGTGTGGGTGGGGTGGCATGAGGAGATGAGTAAATATTGATGTTTGTCAGTGGGTTTAGTGTAAAGATCGGTTTCTATGAGACCATCCTTGAGTGAGACTATCACATCAAGGAATGAAATATTTGTGAGGGAATGCGAACAAGTGAATTTAATGGTGGGATGAAGGTTATTGAGATAATCGACAAATACTTTCAGTTTATCTGAACCTTCAGTCCAAATAACGAAAATATCGTCCAGAAATCTGAGCCATGTATGAGGTAGATACAGTGCGTTAGTGAGCGCGTCCTGTTCGAATTTGGCAAGAAAAAGGTTGGCAAATGAGGGAGCCATTTTGGTGCCCATGGCAGTACCGTGTTTTTGTAGGTAGTGTTTGTTGTTAAATGTGAAATTGTTCATGTTGAGGATGATCTGTATGAGGTCGCAAAGAGTTTCCGTGGGGATGTCCTTATCGTTGCGTTTGCGAAGGAAAAAGCGGCAAGCCTCAATACCTTCACTGTGAGGGATGTTGGTATAAAGAGAAGTGACGTCAAGCGTGACAAGTATGGCATTGTCGGGAAGTGTGTTGATTGTGTTCAAGTTGGCAAGTTTGTTAAGGAAATCAGTAGTGTCTTTAACGTAAGACGGAACAGTGTGAACTAATGGTTTTAGGTAGTAGTCAACAAACTGAGAGATACGTTCTGTGGGGTGGTTGTTAGAAGAAACTATGGGTCGTCCAGGATTGTTTACTTTGTGGATTTTGGGGAGTATGTAGAAGCGTCCAGGTCTGGGGTCGTTTTGTACAAGGTACTGTTTTGTTTTTACGTCAATAAGTTTGTTGTTGAACATGCGTTTAACGTATTCAGCAACTCTTTTTTGTATCATGGCAGTCTTGTCCTTTCCTTGTTGTTCGTAGAAGGTTGGGTTATTCAATTGTCGGTTGCATTCGTTTATGTACCAGGATCTGTCCATTATCACAGTCGCCGATCCTTTATCGGCCGACTTGATGATAATGTCGTGTCTTTGTTTTAGTTGACGTAATGCGTCACGTTCTGTCTTAGGGAGATTGTCACATACGCGGTTGGGTTTGGAGGTCAACAAGTCACGTTTTACAGCATTAAGAAAAGCGTTAAGTGCATCGTCTCTGTTAGTCGGGGGTGTCCAAACACTTTTAGGGTGGAAGGGGTTAGGTTCGTCGCTGGATACGTTATCATGAAAAAATTCTGTAATGCGTAAACGACGGGCGAATTCGTCAAAGTCTGCATTAACTTCAGACCAGTTGATTTGTCGTGGAGTGGGGCAAAAAGTAAGACCTCTTGCTAGAAGTTGCGTTTCGTCGTGCGTGAGTGTGACGTTAGATAAGTTAACAACGGAAGATGGGTCAAGAGGTGTGTTAGTGTTAGGAGTGGGTATTCGTTTAGTATTTTTTCGTCGCCTACGTGGTCGTCTGTTATCGTGGTTTTGAAGAGAGGATGGCGTCGGGTGGTTAGTAGAATGTATTTGTGACTGATTGTGAGTTGAGTGGTTAGGGTTAGTGTGGTTATACTGGCGTGTAAAATGGTTTTTACGGAGTCGACGGTTAAAAAGTACTGATTCTAAAGAATGGGCCATAGAGGCTAACTTATCATTATAATAATTAAAAGATTCTTCACTACTGTTCTTACGCAAGAGCTCCTTTTTGATAACAAGTTCCTTTTGAAGTGCTTGTATTGTCCTGCGGCATTCTTGGGTTAGTAATTTCAGATAGTTTCTTCCACAGATGTATTGATTTTGTTGCCATTGTTTGTAAAAATAGCGACTGGTGGTGGAAATAGTTGGACGACACTTGGGTAGAAGACCTTTCGGAATGATGTTGTTGTTTCGGAAGAAGAGATAGTTTTTCAAGTGATGTTGGTGTAGGACGAGTTTTAGTTGAATCTTTTTGGAGGCGTTGAAGAACTTGGTCAGTTTGGGTTGACGTGGATTAGGTCCATTGGGGCCGGGATTTGGGTGGACATCCATACATGATAACAGAAAGCTGTAGAAGTAGTTGAATGAAGGGCTTGAGTTGGTGAAGATATCTTGAGGTCCTGTAGAAATGCTGGGAGTAGTTGAATGAAGGGCTTGAGTTGGTGAAGATATCTTGAGGTCCTGATCAGGACAGACTTGGGAGTTCGTGGCAGTGAGAGAGATGGTAAAAAATGTAGTCAGAATAGCGAGGATAACCACAGTAGCCAGAGATCTTGTAATATCCCGTTCGTAGGTTTGGATTGGACGGGAAGTCATGCCAGTCCTGCGATAGCTAGACTTAGTAAAAAGTCCAATGTGCATTCTCCATGTGTTGATGTCAATGCCCATTATAAAATGCAAGGTGATCGGATCAATCCAGATCGACGGTTTTGAAAAATATAACTTTTTAAGGATTAAACCACTGCAAAAACCGTGTACGATCAAAACTTGCTCTACGTTGGATCAAAATAGATCGTGACCACACCATAAAAAACTTTAAAATAGAAAATATCCTGCAAAGGTTGGTCAAGACAACGTGAACATAGGCGTTGTTGCTTGCAATATTTCGGCTGGCCAACACCAGCCTTCTTCAGGTTTATTGAATGGATAAATGCTAGTAACAAGATCTTTATATTTACCGGAAATGACATAAAAATGCTACGTGATGTGTTATAAAAACGGAAATGCATAAAAAAGAGGAGAGAGAATAATACATGATAACAAGATGAAAAAAACAAAAGAAAATTAAAAGGTAGCTAAACTAAATTACATTTCATCTCTTCTGTTAAGGCCTGCAGGCTCCAGTGTTTTTCCTCTGTGTATGAGGAATGCCTCACGAGCCTTTCTGATGGAGTCACGACTAGTGTGTAGTTGTTCGAGTGTGTAGTTGTTCACCTGATCCTTATACCGCTCGAACAACTACACACTAGTCGTGACTCCATCAGAAAGGCTCGTGAGGCATTCCTCATACACAGAGGAAAAACACTGGAGCCTGCAGGCCTTAACAGAAGAGATGAAATGTAATTTAGTTTAGCTACCTTTTAATTTTCTTTTGTTTTTTTCATCTTGTTATCATGTATTATTCTCTCTCCTCTTTTTTATGCATTTCCGTTTTTATAACACATCACGTAGCATTTTTATGTCATTTCCGGTAAATATAAAGATCTTGTTACTAGCATTTATCCATTCAATAAACCTGAAGAAGGCTGGTGTTGGCCAGCCGAAATATTGCAAGCAACAACGCCTATGTTCACGTTGTCTTGACCAACCTTTGCAGGATATTTTCTATTTTAAAGTATTTTCTTAGCTATGGTGCTCTGCGCACGCGCGCCGAAGGCGCGCGCGGAGCTCCGCTATAAACACGTGATCGCAATGAGTTCTCGTAAAATTTAGGGGAAAATCTCACTAGCTTGTGTTTTTAGAAGTTATTTAAGTGCTGGAGAGGATCTTGTTTGAAGTTCGTCCTTTCTTGGTTGCATTGCCGTATTTTGCCGATTCTTGTTCCAAGCCAACCTGGCGTGTTTCGATGAAATACATCAAAATGTGAATGATCTCGTTTTCAGAGATAAAGTGAGTGGAATAAAATACATCAGTAAAATTCTTCTTTGACCTTGAACTGACAAAGTTGTTTTTATGGCTTCTAATTTTAGCATGATTCCTATTCGCTGCCTATTGACAGTTGACCCTGAAATGGCTTTTTTCCTTTTCCATTCGCTCGCTGAGGGTGTGCTTGTTTTCTTTTAAAACTCATGCGGTTCAAGAAAAATTCATTGCCAAACTGGTCAATTCCAAAGTAAAGTCCACTCGAAAAACCGATATCGTACTCATCGCCTCATGATTCATGCGACATCGGTTTTAAGCGTAAAATTTACCGTGGAATTCACTGGTAAGGCAATAAATTTTTCTATAGAAGAAAGCAAAGAAACTGATTTAATTATTAAACCAGCAACCGGAAACATCAAAACGCGGACAATTCGAAACTTATTATTTTCACTAGACCTACAGACAGTAAGAATAAGTAACCAGGGAGCTCCGCTTGAATCATCTTCGTCTTTCGTGATGGTGTAGCCGGATACAACGCATCTAACGCGTACTAAGCCTTCACAAGCCCTTGCATACGGAACCCGCGCCCGCAGTGCGCGCGGCAGTCAAAACTGTGCTATCCTGTCAATCATTTGCCCTTTCACCGGAAACAGTGCATTTCGGTTGTGCGTGTCGATCTACCGCCGTCGAAAGGAAGCGATTGAAGTCTTTATTCGCGAAGTTAACTCAAATAAATACATTATCAATACGGTTTTGCCGTCTTCTTACACTTGACTCGAAAATACCAGCCTGAATTCGTCTTAGATTAGTTAGAAAAAGCACAAATAAAAGCCAAAGCACAACAGCTTACGTTCGAATTCTGCTCGCCGACAACCCAAGTTTGTTGACAAAAAAATTGCCACAAAATGTTTTAAATGGTTTTCTGGCTCTCTATTAATAGCGCTCACGTGCATTTTAAATGGAGTATCGGGAAAGAAAAATTGTCAAGCTGATATTTGTTTCGTATAAACATACCTTTTTAAGTAGCGAAAATTTGTATAAGCACTACAAAACTTTTACTAACCATTGCCCGAAGGAACACCTTTGAGAAGCTGCAAGGAAGCCGCTGATGAATTTTGCACAAAAACCTCGGCCCCTAACACCGGAAAGCCAGACTTGGAAAGTTTTTCAGCGGAAGGCTCATTAAAGAAGAATTTCTAGAGCTTGCCCTCCCGCAGGTCGCCAGAAAGGTGCAAACAAGCTGATTCATGTCTGAAAAGAGTAAGGTCTAGAAGGTGCAGTCAAATTTTGTTTCTTGTATTGAGCAAACATTTATTCAAAACTTTTCCCTCACTCCCAAATAAGAACTTGCTGTGTCTTGCAATTCTACAGTGAATTACTATTAGGCCAATACGAGAATCAACATCAAAGAGGCACTCCCAGGGGTTTGAGGGAAGAAGACAACATGGCTTATTTGAACTGGGGAACAGAGGAACAATATCAAAATATTTTAGGGAACAAGGGAAGAAAACCAATATTTCAATTTTAGGGATCAAAAGGCTGGGAACAAGTTTCAAAGTAATTTGGGGAACAAGGAAACACAAGAAAATATCTAAAGGGAACAAGGACTCCTCTCCCCAGGAGGCCCTCATCAAATGTTCTGCCTCTATCCAACAGCTCAAACAAGCTATTCCAACAATATTTGAATGACCAACAGGAAAAGAAGACTCTCTAAGATAAACAAATTATTTATAATAATTATCACTTTAGCATGCAAAACAATGCTCAGATGCTTATGCGCACCCTCATGCCCATGTTTGTAAAAAAGCACCATGAAGTATTCCTTGCGGCTGGTTTAGGCATTGTTTCATCTTTCAACATCGGGCAAAACCAAATCAACTCCATTCTCAGAGGGCACTGGGGAAAGAGGCTAGAAGAAAAAACTTGGATTAACCCAATTCTTCCAAGGTAATCTTTACAGAATAAGATAAGATTGTTGAAGGAACACTTTTGAGTGCCAACCTTAAGCCTTTTAAAACAAGCGCAAACAATACTAATAGTCTTTAAATTCACAAAATGTCAAACAGCACATTTTATTCTCATATTCAATTAGCTTAGGCCGCAATATTCCTTAAAACTATGCAGAACTATTTACCATAAAATGTGGAACATTTCCTGCCTATCTAAATATGCTGCAAAAGGGCTCCAAAAAGCAACCAGTTAAGTTTTTAGATAAAGATACACAATACCTAAAAAATAAATTATTTGATGTGATTAAGACATTGAATGACCAAGCAATAAATAAATGGCAGCAATGTATGTTAGGTTCACAAAAAGGGAAAAAAATATTCCTCAACTGATGTTTCAATATGCATATTTTAAATTAACTTTCTATCAACAACTCAAGAGACTGACTTTTCACTGGCATTGATTTACATTTCCATGATAAGTTTTAAAGTGAATCTGGCAACCACAGTGCCCTATGAAATTGGAAATAACTTAAACAAACTCTTTAAACTAACATTTTACAAGGGACACCATTGTTAATGCCCTGCGAAGAACAAAGATTAAATTGAAAAAAGAGTTGGTCTGGAGTTTATCCACAATGGACAGTTAGTGGCTGCATTCACCAATGTAGAGAACAAACACATCAAGTTTCTTCTCAAGCAACCAGGTGTTCAAGGAGCTATTCAATTTCCAAAGAACTATGGTAGTGTGCAACAGTACCTGGGTGAATTTGGGTACGTGGCCTGAAACTGAAACTTGTGGAGCCAAACAACTTGTTGAGCTTAGTACTTAAACTGGGTAGATAATTATGTCTACAAATATTGTCTATTCAACCAACAGTTTCTCCTAATTTTGTGTACCATTCACTTGTTGGTTTCTTAATTAAAAAAATCGCTAATGCAATTAAGGATTCAAGTCCTTTCAAATCATCAAAGTTACTTTGCGCCACCAGGAACAAACGAAAAAATACAAGCAATGAAGACAAACTGCTCAAAAATGCACGACTCTCTTTGAAACAGCAAAACGGGCCGGGGATCCTGAAGTCACTAAAAAGTGCTGCATGCTACGTGGATGTTTGCAGAACGATCGCAAGTTGTAATCACTGAAAGAAAACTCCACTCCAGATCTGATAGATGATAGTCGTGCAAGACTCGCCAAGCACGTGGAACACCCAACAGGATTGTTTGTTGTTTGGCACAGCAGATGAACGAAAAATTGTTCCCCTCACTATTAAGTTCCAACCCGATAAGACCAATCTTGCCCAAATACAACAACAATTTGGGCAGCAGGCAAGCTCATCACAAGCCATCGAAGTTGGCATAAAGCAGCATAGCGCTTCACCTGAAGTTCGATCATGATGGACACAAACCAGAGCTGAAAAAACTTCATATGGTCAGACGGCCAAATGCGATTGACCCAACACTCATTAGAGCGGCACAGTTATCGAACATCAAAGTGCTGAACAAACCAAGGGATTTCGTCGTAAAAATGTTCACTCAGCAACGTCTTCTTCCTCCACAGAATAAAGTTCAAAGGCGATCCTGGTTTTTAATCACATGCTAGACCAATTCATAAACTGGATAAAGTGGATTGGCAAATTGATTGCCAGAACAATGCGTCATTTCTGTCCCGCTGAGTTCAAAGAAGCGACGGTCAAGAGAGTCACAAGAGAAGGCTGAGCGAATGTCCACCGATCTAACCAATCCGAATGTAAACAATTGGCGTGACGTCGAATAGCACAAGGATAGCACAGTTTTTCCCGCTCGCTGAATTCTGATTGGTCAGTTTAAATTTCAGTAGCTCTCGCTAGCTCTCGCCGTATGCAAGGAGAAAATATATCAAAGAAATGACCAAGAGATACAAAGCTTTCCCGAGATGACGTCACAATCATTTAATGGCTAAAACTATGGGAAGAAAAATCGAAATTGAATTTTTTTTAATAGTTGTTATCAGGACAATGGGTACATTGAATCAAGCAAATAAAAAAAATCTGCCATATACACTTTAAACACTAGCACATAGGAGCCATTCACACAAGTTACATACGTAAAAAAATTAGACTAATGTTGCTGTACCACCCGGGTTTCGAACACTATTACCTGAGAGCAGTCTCACGGTGAAACAAGAACGATTGTCCGAAATAAACGTTCCATATCTATCCCAGATTAATTTACCAGCTTTACACTCTTTCTTTTAATAATTACGACATCAACAAATAGCCTGAGGCGAAAGCTTCTTTAGTATTCTTTCAATGTACATTTACAAACTTAGTTTCTCAGAAATGACAAAGTATTCCTTTCTACATCTCATTTACCAGGGTTGTCTTTTCTCGTTAACGTATCTTGACTCCAATGGTTTTTCGATCCCTAATCTGGAGGTGTAATTATGTGCTCCTTTGCAATCAAATGACAGAAATACCGCGAAACAAAGTTAAAACGCAATGCCGTTAGTTGTATTTTATTCCGTTTGATCCACAGTCCTCCGTAACACACAGTTGTTTTGGCATACACTTACGCTCATTTTTAAATGAGCTAAAAACATTTCCTCAAAGACGACCACATCCAGCCGTTGCTTATGATATTTTTCCTCTCTGTAAACTGTTCTGTTTACCCTTTACATTTTTTAGCCTAAGCCTAATAATTAACTTCGAAGGCAGTTTTAGTAGTTTGGTGATATCAAACAGTCAACTTATTATGTTTATAAAAAATCTCTAACAAATGCATCCTCCAAAGGTGAAGAGCACAGCATCAAACATCAAACTCAATCATTATTCATCACTGCTAGAAAGCAAAAGAAGTGGTTAAGTCTTTGCTTGTACAAAAATTTTTGTAGTTATCACGCCCGTACTTTCAGAAGAGAAACCGCATAATATGTATGGGTTATTGACCAAGCGTGAGGTCAAGATGACTGGATATTGGCCAAGTTCTTTTTTTGCGTGTTTATGGACCGAGACGAAGTCGAGGTCCATAAACACGCAAAAAAAGAACGAGGCCAATATCCAGTCATCTTGACCGAACAATCTTGGTCAATAAAGGATTTATTATATGACTTAAAACACCAAAAAATGATCTTTGATTAGGAAAATAACACAAACAGCGGTGATAAACATTGTATTCCAACGCATTTTTATAAAACTTGACGTTTCGTATGCTAGTCAACACACATTTTCAAAAGTGACCGTTACAATTTTTTAAAAACTATATATATATATATCGTAAACAATAGGGGTCTGGAACCTAGACTGAGAAAAATGATCTGCAGCAGTACGTGTCTAGACATAATGAAAAGTAATAGCTAAAACAGCAATAACTTCTCACTACTAATATTTACATTAAGGGAAGGCTTTAGCTCTTGAATGAACAAAGTCTCTTTAACTTTACAGTGAAAGTCAGTTTTTCCGGACGCTAAAATGTCAAAGTGATCCCATTTAATGTCGTGGCCAGTGGTTTTCACATGATCAGCAATGGCTGATGAATGGTCACTTTTAGATAGGGCCTTGAAATGTTCTGTTTTTCTGTCGTGGAGTCTTCGTTTTGTTTTGCCAATGTAGAATTCATCGCAGCTCCAGCAGGCAGCTTTATAGACGACCTTGGACCTCTGAGATCGGTTCAAGCGATCTTTGTATGGAAAAAAGGAGTTGATGCGGCGTGTGTTTTGGAATATGATCTTGAGATTGACGAAAGAGTAGAAATTGTATACGCAGGATTTCAGACGTTTCGTGACTTGGTTACTGTGAAGACCTAAGTAGGGTAACACGATTAAGATATCTTTTTTGGGGACTGTAGCTTGAACAGGGTTATTTGATTTGTTTTTATTTTTGTTCAATACATCGTTAATGTTGAACGTGATAACGCCTTGAGGGTAACCATTTTGCAACAGGAGCATTCTCAGATCTTTAATAGCGGCCTGTAATAAAGATGGCGAGGAGCAAATTCGGAAGCATCGATAGGTGAGAGTGCGGATGAGGTTGATTTTGTACTTGCGAGGTGTGAATGAATCCCACTTGGTGTAAAGGCCTGTGAATGTCTTCTTCCGGTAGACAGATGTAGAGAAAGTGTTGTCAGGGCAGCGTTTGAGAAGGATGTCTAAAAATGGAATCTTATTGTCTTCTTCGAATTCAAGAGTAAACTTAATGCTATCGTGTCGACTATTTAGAAAACTTAAAAACTTATTAGCATTGTCCTTGCTGTCAAACATGGTGAAGGTGTCATCGACCTATCTGAACCAATCTGCTGTTCATCAACCATTTTTCTTCAAAGTGGCACATGAAAATGTTAGCCAAAACGGGGCCTAAAGGTGAACCCATGGCTACACCATCAATCTGATCGTAGTATTGGCCATCAAATATAAAATGACTCTTCTTAGTGGCGAACTGCAAAAGATCTTTCAAAACAGAACGAGGTAATTGCGGAGGATCAGAGAGAGAGTACAATCTGTCTAGACAAATCTGTATTTTAGCGTCCGGAAAAACTGACTTTCACTGTAAAGTTAAAGAGACTTTGTTCATTCAAGAGCTAAAGCCTTCCCTTAATGTAAATATTAGTAGTGAGAAGTTATTGCTGTTTTAGCTATTACTTTTCATTATGTCTAGACACGTACTGCTGCAG
>NC_090896.1:29166453-29171453 GCF_036669925.1 Montipora capricornis
TATTTCCTTCAATCTTTCCGGGTTTCGTATTTTACTAGTAACCACATGTCCTCTCACGGGGGCTATTTACGTTGTATTTCCTCAGAAACGATGTGTAGTTTTGACCACAACTCACCTTTTCAAATCAAGCAGATCCAACTTACTTATGATTCATAGTCTACTCATAGGCAAAGTATTTGATTTCAATCTCAAGAAGTACATGCTCGTATCCTCCCTCTAACTACTATTCTTTTCTTTCTGTTATCGTGTGGAGTCCAGTGGGGTCCGCGTTTTGTAGCGTCCCCGCTCAAGACCTATTAAAATCTCCCTTCGATTCCACCCACGAGCCGTCGTCAAATTACGCAAGCATAATTGAACATCTCTCGTCCCCTCGGCATTTCTTTCTATTCAGTCTATTATCGTGTGGAGTCCAGATGGGGTCCACGTTTTGTACCGTCCCCGCTCAAGACCTATTAAAATCTCCCTTCGTTTTCACCCACGAGCCGTCGTTAAATTACCGCAAGCATAATTAAACGTCTCTCTTCCTCTCGGCAGCATTAATTTTCTACCATTTACGTAAACTAGTTCAATAGAGTGACTACAATCTTCTCAAATTGTAATTCACTTTACAAATAAAAAAAAAACTCATTTTGCGGACATTGACCGGTCTTTCATCCTTTATCCCCGCTCCTTGCTTCTGCTTTTCCAGGAAATCAAGTTATTTTGTCTTAAAATCGCGATGTTCAAGGTTCCAGTGCCCCTTTGAACACTGGCTGGTGATGTCAGTTCTGGTTGTAAAACCAGCCAACAAGTTTTTAAATTTTACATTGAGTAGAGATACTGGTATTATATCTTGCATCCAGCTGTTCCACTGTTCCTGCTGTTCCACCCCTCCTCGATTCCACACACAATGTCGTGCACCACTGACCAGCCGTAAGTTGTTTGATATCATTCTGACATTTTGGAGGGTGGCCTTCGTTTTAGATTAGTGGGTCTTATGTCTTAGGTCTTCGTTTTAGAAACACCCAATATGTCGTGTGAAAAAAGATAACAAGAAGAAGAAATGGAGAGACGTTTGTCTCGCTAAATTGTTATTAAAATTCACTATTCTACAATTTAAAAAATCCTTTAGGTTGGCAATCTTATTCATTTTTTACTTAAACATAAAAAATGACTATTCCGTGGGCCATTTTGCCCTAAAGTGGAGTGAGGTGGTTAGAAATCGCTGGCCCGCCTAACCGGGCTGTCTCGGTGAACGCGATTACACAGAGAAAATCTCACCCCGGTGAGCCGGGATCCCTGGATCGTAATTCCTAGTAGCTAACCGGGCTGGCCTGATAATGTAATCGCAAACTTGACTTTTGGTGTTTTTCTCATTCCCAGATCTCGGCTAAACGAGCAACCCGCCTAACCGGGCTAGCCCCGCTCATGTAATCGGCCCTTTCTAAAAATCATTTGATTTAATTTTCAAAAAGGAACTTATCTTCTGTTGGTTCCGCTTTATTGACCTTGTTAATCACACTCCGGCTAAAGAAGTCGATTTGTGCGTGAAATAACCGCTAAGAGCTGGAGTTCGTAGTTCTTGGGCACTTGCTAGAATCGTGCATGTGTAGACTTGTGCTCGTGCCCGATTCAGTGCCCGAATGAAAGGTCTCAACCTTGAACCCGTGCCCTAACACCGAGCCCACTTATCGGCACGCGCACTTACAAAAAGTTGTGTTCACACTGGTGCCCGTCAGGCACCATGCCAGGGTAGGGTGCTCGGGTACCAAGTGTGAACAACGCCTAAAATGAATAGTGTAATATATTCATTAAGTTTTCGTTTCGTAAAATAGTAGCAATACAATAAGAGGAAACTCCTGCGTATGTAAAAGTCGCTTTTTGCCAAAAAGATCTATAAATAAATAAGTCGAATAAATAAATATTTGTTTTTAGACTTTTCGAGGTATGCACGTGAGTACTCAGCCACGTGAGTACTCGCGTGTATGGTCGCTAAGGCGTTTTCAGTCTTCCCTAAACCAGGTTTGTAATGGTTTTCGGAACTCGCCGCGCACGGAGATTTTCCGCCTGCCATGGAAATTTATATTTGCGGTAGCTCAGTTCGTGTGTAACATCCTTACGTCTTACCAAGTAAGGTTGCGCGTAATAATGCGGTGGACCTTGCAAAGGTACGGCCCTGAATCTTGTAACCTCCTTTTACGCAGATTTCGCGGCAAAACTAATACATTTCTGGAAATGTAGGCCTCCTAACTTACGCAAGATCCTTTTGAGATTCAGCTGGTGAGGGGATAGTCTCAGTTTGCAGCCATCTTTTGGAAAGTCATACAACGCTCCCCCAAAGGGAGGACGTTCTGTGATATTCCAAAAAGAGTTAGTATTATAATCATGATTCTTAACTCTAAATAGTGCGAACCTTTCATCAATTTTATTGATAAGTCATCGTTTCACTTTTTTTCAGTGGCTGTATTCATCGGACCCTGTGTAATTCAACTCCGAAGGAAGATTAAGGCGTGGAGTCGAAAATTTTAATCAATTTCAAATGTTCGTTCTGACATGTGCACTAATGGGGCAAAGTTAAAGGACGTTCAGCAGTCAGATGTCACTTAAGTCCACGACTGTGTATAAAAAGCTAAAGAAGTTGAACGAGCGATTTATGATGAAAACAAGTCACCTACGAATGTGTGAAGCTAGCTTTTTTTTCTTTTGCAAATGTTGAGATCAGAAGATAGTAGTTTTTTCACTCGGCAGGGGCTCATTCTAGATATGTGTCACAATTTAAAGGCAGTCTGGTTTTAGTTCCACAGTTTTACAAGACGATGTTTTATGCATGTAAGATAGTTTAAATTTTTATTTATTCAATATTTGTCATGTTCTGAAATCACGATTCTTTTGGTCAGCACCGACAGCAATGATCTCTGGCCATTTCAGAGACCCTTAAATTGAGTTTGGGAATCATGGAATTCTGGCTCTTTTGCGCAGTCTCAAATTTCAATGTATTCAAAACCGGCCAGACTACGTCGAGAAGCATCATCCGCCTTGAGCGCAACTGTACACTAACTCACTCGCTCAGTGCTGTCCACTACATTACTGAAGATTGTTGACCCGCAACTTCTTGCCCTGTCTTTTGCCTCCAAGCTTTACTGTCGGTTGTCTTGGTGTTCCAGTCCTCGTCAGATTCACATTTCTTCAGCAGGTCTTAAACTTTATAACAACTTTACAGTCATACTACACAAATAAAAGCACGCACTGGAAATTTTTTGTCCAGTTTCGTTCCCGACGGATCATGCGCCTCTTCTTTTAAAACCTCCATTGGCTTAGAAGTTGCCAATCGCTTAACAGGTGTCTAATTCATGAGCGACAAGTTTTGTGGTTAATTTCATGATAAGTATTTCAATTATTCACCGGATTGCCTTCTGGATAGTCATTACATTCTTATTTCATCATAGTTCTTTTTTAGAATGGGGGCTTCAATTGCACATGCCGATTGGAAGCAACAAGCTTAATTCTAAAAGAATGTTTTTGTTAAAATAAAATTCTTCTGTGAGTGTTTTAGTTCCCGGTAAAACACTTCCGTCCATATAATAAAGAGGCATATAAGGGTTTCTACAGGTATACGGGCGAAAGGGGCAAGTTAGGACTATTACTTTATCATATTTAGTACATTATAATAAATACATCTTATTCGATGGTTTAACATATAATACGCGCGGATATTTTGGGAGTTGCGTAGTATTTTTCCGAGCCTCGCAGGGACGAGGAAAAAAGTACGAGCAATGAGAGGTTATAGAGTACAAAAGAGTTCTCAAAATTGCACAAGCCGCAGGAGTGACCATAAATCACGAAATGCACTAGCGTACATACGATTTCCTATGCCTAAAGTCGAAATGTAGAAGTGATCCTTCCACTTACAGTGCGACGCGCCTTACCGTGGCCACCCAACAAACTCACATTTGACAACGTACTCGTAAATCCGCAACTCAACAACCAACGCAACAGTATTCAAATTACAACCCTACGAACTTTGCAAGGAGGCGTGACTGTCAATGTGATTCGGACACCCTGATTGGCGGATAATTTGTAAAAAACTTTGTTAGGTGGTCACGGTAAGGCGTGTCGCACTGTAACTGGACAATTTAAGCAATTGTCGCTTATAGACACCTGAAAATTTCAGGCGACTTCAACGGGATTCGGGGTGGGAGCAGGTCAAAGCTGCTCCCAACTTTGTAGCTTTAGAGCGGTTTTCAAATGAGTGTCGCAAAACCAAAACCAAAGTAATTACTTTGGCCAATCAAAAAGGACGGAGACAA
The DNA here is from genome assembly GCF_036669925.1 of Montipora capricornis. NCBI lineage: Eukaryota > Metazoa > Cnidaria > Anthozoa > Scleractinia > Acroporidae > Montipora > Montipora capricornis. The sequence continues at coordinate 29,170,740 of NC_090896.1, forward strand.
TCCAGTAAACCAATCAAGACTCGAAGCAATTACACGTAGCCGACACAAAGCGCTGGAAAATGTGCACACGCGAGCCATGATTGGTTTTGGTTTCACTTCTGATTGGTTGAAAAAGTGCCGCGAGAACTTTGAACCAATCACTGAGTGAAGTAATGCAAAACCAAAATAATTCTCTAATTACTTTCGACACAATTGAAAACCGCTCTATAGCTCAGTTGTTAGAATGCCTCTCGACTCTGCGCTTTGAACACTCACACTCGCCGACCAGTTGCCTCAATCGAGAGCGGTGCATTGGACTTGACTTCCGTGCGGGAGGTCGCGGGTTCGAACCCCGGGCTCACCAATACTCTGGGTCTGAGAATAACTGAGGAGAAAGTTCTGCCTTTATAATTACAACTGCAAATGGTCAGACTTTCTGTTTTACTCGGATAAGGACGATAAACGGGAGGTCCCGTCTCACAGCCCTTGTTCATAGACCTAATCGGCTAACTCAATGTTGTACCCAATTCAAACCCTTTGGGACTAAAACGTTTTGTTCCAGGTATTTCCATATCATTTAAATATGAATGCGAAATTATCATGCAAATACAATAAAAGTCACGGCTATGCTAAACCCTGTGATTAATATTACTGTTTTTGGAGAGATTGTAAAGTTTGGAACGCCAAACTCAAGGTAGATTATTGTTCAACTTACAATTTTGGCTGTATGAGAAA
>NC_090896.1:29176453-29183953 GCF_036669925.1 Montipora capricornis
TTTGTTAAGCCATGATGAGTCCAGGTGATCTGGTGGTAAATTTGCGGTCTTAAGAAAAGATTGATTTTGTTGTACTCATTTTCATGTCTTTGAGACAGATGTCCTGTTGATCATAAACAAGACTGGCTAGATTCTAGAATACCAGTCTACTTAATTTGCATAGGAATAGCATCTGTTATGATAATTATGCCTAGTTCTTCAAAGGGCACTACTGCAAGAATACAATAGTGGCCGGGTATTCTAGAATCACTTCATGTTACATTATAACACTCGACCAATGGAAATGAAGCAATTGAGTGATTAATTTTATTAGTAGTTTTATTTTTATGAATGCTCCATGTCTTGGACAATTTTGTTGTCAAGTTTTGACTTTTGTTTGTTTTTTCGTTGTTACTTTTAACATAGATGCAAAACTATTTTACTTGTATGTATCAGGGGGGTTTCATTTATTAGCTCATAGGAAGGGGGGTGGTTGGCAAAATTACTTGGAAAGTCCTTCAAACATTTCCCGACCCCCCTCTATAGTAATGGCAGCAATCACATAACCCCAATCTTTATCCAGCATTATATCTCAACCCCCCTCTTTCTCTCCCTCATACACACAGGAGCCACCCAACTTATACATGAAAGCAGAACAGCTCAGCCAGTTCATCCAATGCATTCATGTGTTATTAGCATTAATGCTTATATTCAAAATTTTCAACTCAATAATCATGTATATCCTTAGAAGCAACAATTCAGCAGGAGGCGTAGCAGGGTTTTTCCGTTTTAATAGGTACCCACAGGAAGGTGCAATGAAACAAGCGCTTTCTGCATGAGCCTCTAGGGAGGATCTGGGGGCATGCACCCCAGAAAATATTTATTATTAGGGCCTCAGAAATGCCATTTCCCATGTTTTCCGGGGGTAAGTTTCATAAATCAAAGCATGAAAAAAATGCTAACTATTCACTCGCAGTAAATTTGTTGTTTATTTGTCAACCTTTGGAACTACTGATATGTGTTTAGTAGACGAGTGCATTATCCATGGTAAATGTGGCTACAGGAAAAGGGAGACACCTCTCCCTTTACAATGGAAATATCAAATAAATAAATAAATTAAAATGTTTCATTTTTTGGATTTTTGGAGGTATGCATGTGGGTATGTGTGTATATGGTCGCTATGCCCCTGTTCAGCTTGCATACCATCACAAAAAGTAAAATATATGGCATCCGTCACTTTTAAAACTTCATAGGAAGGGCAGTGCATTTCCATGTCCAGACCATTGAGAGTTAATCATTAACGGTATTTTCCAATTCAGGCATTTCCCTGTTCCCAGGAACAGTGCCCATAATTGGGAAAACTTTCTCCAATGGCCAGGAAAATGGGTGTAATATTATAAATCTTTGCTAATATGTACATTCAGCTTTGAAGTCAGTGAAATGAAGTGGAAAAGCCAACATTTCAATCAACCCCCCTCAAAAGGCTTCTCAATATATGACAGACCCCCTTAATACTTTTCCAAGATAACATTAATTCCCCCCCCCCCCCCTCATGTGCTAATAAATGAAAGCCCCCTTACTGTTTCCCTTTTTTGCAGTGTCATTTAAAGTGAACTTACCTGATGACTGTTGAGTGGTTTTTGGACAAACTGACCCAATAAAATTAATGTTACTGTTAGAGTGCACCTCACTCCAAGTGTTTTTCACTGCAAAGTTGAATCTTTCCATCTATGGCAAATACATTTTTCCATGTTCTCCTTGAAAATTGGTTTCAATGCACAGTAAATTTAACAAAACTCTCTCCATGTTTTATCACTTTCAAGGCCTAGCTAGCAAGAAGCAATAATCAAGTCTTTAACCGAGGTGATCCCTACCAAGCTGCTCTGCATTGCAAAAAAGTTCAAAATAGTTTGTTCCATTATAGTTGAAATTAACTCATGCCTCTCATTAGCTTTGCAAATATCTCTCTGGTGGTGAGATTTATCTTAAACAAAAGAAAATATTTTGAGTTAAGTTGGGCTTAAGTTATGTAGAAGCTATTGAGTAATGCAGGCCAGGCTGAAATTTGCTGCTTTGCACTGCCCACCAGAGTAATCAAGGAGGGAAATCTTGTCTTCCACAGGCCAAAGGCCCTCTCAGTGGTATTCTTCTTTTTTGTATAGGCCTTTTGGTACCTGTAGGGTTTGATTGCATACCCACAGTCTCCCAGGAGCCACCCATTCCCGCCTCCTCCACCCTCTCCATACATGCTTGCAAGTAGCTGGCATTAAAAATAGTTGAATCATGTACAGAGCCATGCCATATGCAAACAAAATTTGTAGATGACAGGTAAGCATTGCACACTGTCATCACATTAATAGCATGAAAACCCTTGTGGCAAACAGAGAGATGTTCATCACTGTCTGGGCGCCAGATAGGAATGAGAGAGCCATAAATTGCTCCAGTCACTCTGGGAAAGCCAGCTAAAGGGTAAAATGCGGTCACATTTGCTTGAAAGATTTATACTTGAACACCACCAAAACAAAACAGAGATAAAGCGGGCCGCCGTGGGAACAACGACGCAAAGAAGTTTGTTGTTTGATGAGCATTAATTGATAGGTTTTGTCGAGTTTGAGTCCATATAATAATGCCTTTTTTTCTCGAACACAAGCATGTTTCATTCTCACACAAGGAGACAATTTCCTCTTTGCTGTTTCAGACAAACATACAGCATTTAGCTGGGTGTGTTTTGTTTTTTGCTCAATATCACGTGATGGTCGATCGCTTCTCCTTTCCAAATTTTCCCTGTCAGTAGTTTGCATCCCATTTATTTATTTATTTGTATGTTTTTTTTTTTAACAACATGTCACTTGTTTTTTGCTGGAAATGCTGCAGCTAGTTGTTCCCTATTAAGACTCTGGGTGCTGCGAATTTAGCTAGATGTGAAAAAAAGTTGACTCACGTCAAAACAAAACGCAGTCCGTGTTAAGTCAAGGCTTTCTTTATTGCCGATTTCCATCGAAGTTTAATATATTAACAACTGTAGTTTTACGGCACCGAAAGTAGGTGGGTACGTCTTGACTATTGGCCTGTATTGGTATACCTGAGTCTCCGCGAATTGCTGTCTCTGTAGATCGATCTTCTTTACAATACACCGTTCAATCAGCCAATTTAATCTTCCTGTTGACAACCTATGCCTCTCAACGACTTCTGTTTCGGTCATATGATTCAGTACAGGCCTCCATTGGTATGTTCTTGGCCGACAAACTGCGTAACAAAAGTCCGTCTTCGGCAGCCATTTTGTTTTGATGCAGCAAAATGATGCTACCCGTAAACTTTAACGGGAGCGTAACGGGAGCTCCTAAGCTCCCGTAAGTTACCGGGCAAGTTATCGGGGAAAATAACGGGATCGAAATTAACGGGAGATTCGAGAAACACCCGATAAGTTATCGGGTAATTACCGGGTGACTTACCGGGCACGGTAAGTTACCGGGACTTTCGAGAAACAGGCCCCTGAACACGAAAAGCATCGACTGTCGAGAGCTTTGTTGACGTACCGTGACGGCTGTGTAGCCGCGTCGAGCCACAGAAAGAGCGCGAAAATTAAGCTTCGATCAGGTGTGTGTGAGTGTCTGACCTGGCTTGGGCCTGCGATCCAATCAACACGCAGTCCCTGGTCAGCGGTCAACTTCAAAAAAACAGCTGATCTCGATAAGGTCTAACTTGAGCCCGCTATATAGTCACGTGATACTGGTCAGCGGATACCTTGTTTTGACAGGTGTCAATTGACCATAACATTGATTTCCAATATCAAAGATGTATGCTGTAAACTAGTTAGTGTCAAATGTAGTATTGCCTCCTGGATGAGCTCTAAACTTTAATTAGCCCGTGATATGGTTACGTGTACTGGTCACATTGGCATACATGAAGGGGCGGACGGACGTACGGACGTACGTTGTACGTACGGACGTTGATGACGTCATAGCTATAAAACCAAATTTTCTCACATCGATGGGTTACCATATTTTCTTAACTATGGTGCTCCGCGCGCGCGCGCCTTCGGCGCGCGCGGAGCTCCGCTACAAATTTCGGGATTTAAAACACAAACACATCGGAGTAGTTCACACAAGTTACATAGACAAAAAAGTACATTTAAGTTGCTGTACCATACAATATACATTACACCGGGGTTTCGAACACTATTACCTGAGAACAGTATCGTGAAAGTGGAAGGATTGTCCGAAATATACGTTCCGAATAACTATCCCAGCTTAATTTACCAGCTTTGCACTCTCTCTTTTAATAATTACGGCATCAACAAATATCCTGAGGCGAAAGCTTCTTTAATACTCTTTCTCTTACTTAAAACAACAATATCGCACAATATCCTTTTTGTATACTAAACCGTTCCCGCAAATAACCGCGAGAAAACTGACCTCGATTAACAAAAAGAAAAACAGCTAGGAATCTAGGAATTCTCGTTAGACGTTTTAAAGAAGTGTTTAAAGCAGGCAATATTTTCTTGCACTCTACTGTTTTAAAAAGCAAAATAACTACTAAACATCTCTTACAGTTTAGGCTTATAAGTCCCTCTCGTCGTGTTCTTGAGGAAACGTTTTAGATCCCCTCTCAGGTTCTTCTGCACCAGCCTGTGTCATTGCTAGAACACACAACACAGCGATAGTTCCGCTTATCATTGCATCAAACAACGCACCCAGGGAAAATAGCCTTGAATGAGACATCTTGTAGGTTGTATGAGTACAACTTGCTGTGAATCACAGATTACGTATTGGCAATTCACGTGTTTTCAGACAAGATACCCTAATGTGACCCGGCGACGTGTGGTTTGTTAATCCAAATCTTGAAACTCCTTTCCACACCAGCCACTTCAAATAGAGTACGTTTCGTTTATTAAAAGTATATTAAACCAATGTGAAGGACAAAGAGAAGCAGGAGCTTTAAAACACTGGCAAAGGTTGAGTGTTTTCACTCAGACAAAAGTTAAAAATACCCCTATATTGACTCAGGGTTTGGGGCTTCTTACGTGAAACAACAGTCGCACAATATCCTTTTTGTATATCAAACCGTTCCCTCAAATAACCGCGAGAAAACTGACCCTGATTAACAAAAAGAAAAACAGCTAGGAATCTAGGAATTCTCGTTAGGCGTTTTAAAGAAGTGTTTAAAGCAGGCAATATTTTCTTGCACTCTACTGTTTTAAAAAGCAATAACTGCTAAACATCTCTTACCGTTTCGGCTTATACGTCTCTCTCGTCGTGTTCTTGAGGAAACTTTTTAGATCCCCTCTCAGGTTCTTCTGCAGCAGTCTGTCTCATTGCTAGAATACACAACACAGCGATAGTTCCGCTTATCATTGCACCAAACAACGCACCCAGGGAAAATAGCCTTGAATGAGACATCTTGTAGGTTGTATGAGTACAACTTGCTGTGAATCACAGATTACGTATTGGCAATTCACGTGTTTTCAGACAAGATACCCTAATGTGACCCGGCGACGTGTGGTTTGTTAATCCAAATCTTGAAACTCCTTTCCACACCAGCCACTTCAAATAGAGTACGTTTCGTTTATTAAAAGTGATTAAACCAATGTGAAGGACGAAAAGAAGCAGGAGCTTTAAAACACTGGCCACGGTTGAGTGTTTTCACTCAGACAAGAATTAAAAATACCCCTATATTTACTCACGGTTCGAGCCAGGACGCGCCTGGAAGAAACAGATGGGGCTCAAACGAAACCACGATCTTTCCAGAAAACTTGGTTGCGAGATCACACGTTGTTGGGCTATGAAAAGGAGGCGATGTTCTGCCATTTTGTCGGAAATCTAAGAAAACAAACTCCTTGGCATCGGAAAAAGGGTGTACAAATTTTAGAACCTCAATAAGACACAACGACTGTAAAGAACACGTGGATGCTGTTAATTATTAAACTATGGGGGATACACTCAGCAACATCATCACAGCGTTGTGTTTTTAGAGAACAATGGTCAATCGCAGGCCATTGACACCATTTTCTTAACTTTCTTGTTTGTATTCATTTTTTAATTACAAGTGACAGGTAAAAGGATATGTTTTTGTTGTCGAGCCTGTTTCTTTGTTTGAAGGTAAGAAAAAGGAAAAAATTTGACTGTCCCCTTAAAAATGAAAATGTCCCCCACAATTTTAGCCAAGGGGACAAACTGTCCCCCAATGATCAAATCCTAGCTCAAACCCTGCCTACTGCAAATCACGTGGTCAGCCAATCAGGTTCAGCTAAGGTCATCCATAAGGATGCGGATGCCATCTTTTGTTTGGTGATAATCTCTTAATTATTTAATGCTTTTTCAATAATCGTCGCCTTTTTGGTCTGCGCCTTTTACGAAACCACGAGTGCGTTAAAAGGTACGCGTGCTCAAGACAAACACGACCACAAAACAGCTCGGACACAAGACCACGTTTCAAGATAGATTCCTAGTTTTTTTTTTTTTTCTTATGTCTGAAAGCGAAGAATGTAATTTCATAATATTACCATTTCGCCTTGTTTCAAGCCTGGATTTCAGACTATTACTTCGACTCATTTTCCCCCTGAGAGAGTAAAAACAACTCAAAGCAATCGTCTCAACTTCAGGCTACACCTTCTCTGATCTGAGTTAAAAGACTATTACAACATTACAACAGTCAACACACACGGTATCGACTATACTAATTTGCAAATAAAAATAATGCAGCACTTTGCATCGTGGGGGCAGCTGTAGTGTCAACTGTTACTAGTTATTTCTTGGAGTGATATGTATTTATCAAACGCTTGAAAAACGCGTGCTCGTGCCTGAGAGATGATGTCGTCTTGAAGATCCCGTTATGTATGCATACATCATATTTTAGGCCCTTTAACCCGGGGCGACTGGATGCAAGTTCGGGCCTACTTTATAACCAAGCATTTTAAACAAATGAATTCGACGGAAGTATTCTTTCCCATTAAATTTTATGTGAATTGCTGTTAACGTAAATGAACCGTTTATACAATCAACGAAAGTTTTGCGGTTGCATCACAGGGTGCAGAATTTGTTTGTTTGCGGTAGACAGGAGATCAGGATGATGACACCATTTGACTACAAGTGCTAAAATCCTTCAGGTTTTGCTGGTCTCATGCTAATAAGAGCTATTGTTATTTTAACCCCCGCAATCATGCTTGATAATTCAAGCGACGTATAAATCCGTTTGTACAGCGTGATGTACATTGAACAAAACCTTGCATGAAACGAAGTCTCAATGAGTAATTGTTCGGTTCTTTACATTCTTCCCGTGAGTTAATGGTTTATTGGGACGTTTTCATTTTTTCAAAGACGGCCACAACTAGCTGTCGTTATCATTTTTTTCTTATCTTTAAACGGTTCTGTTTACATTTACAGGGCAGTTTTAGTAGTTCGGTCATATCAAACAGTCAACTTCTTCTGTTTATAAAAAATCTGTAGCAATTGTATCCTCTAAAGGAGACGAGTATAGCATTAAACATCAAACTGAATCGTTTTTCATCACTGCTAGAAACAA
>NC_090896.1:29191453-29216453 GCF_036669925.1 Montipora capricornis
AAGCCGCACAATTGATATCCAAGGCTAAGTTGAATTACCACCAATCAAAATCAGCTCCAACACGAGTAAAAAACCCAGCGAAATGGTTTAAGTCAATCTATAGCGTCTGCGGAGCAAATGAATCTGGTTGAAAAACTGGCGATATATCATCTGAACACTTAACATTCTACTGCAGATAAAGTTCAAGACATCTTCACTAAACCATGGAGGGATCATTTTTGTTGAACCTGATGGACTACCAGATGATGCCCCGAAGTTACCAAGCACTGGACAGGTTAAGAAGTTTTGAAATCCTTCTACCTTCGTAAAACAACTGGTGTTGATAATATAAGTGCGTGGACTATAAAACGCTATCCTGAAGATTTAGCAGTTGTTATTCACGATATCTTCTGTCCAAGCATAAATGAATGGAAATATCCTAGTTTGTATAAACATGCACTAGTCAGTCCAGTACCGAAAACATTGAAACGGATCTCAGACAAATATCTGTGTTACCTTTCCTTCTTTGGTAAGGTATTGCTCCCAAGCAATGATGCCTTCAAACTCAAGGAAAATCAATATACCTTTTCACATGGTCGGTCAACTGTATCAGCTCTTATTAATATTACGCAAACAGTATTGACAACGCCCCAGGGGGTGGAAAGCAATCCATTCCCTCTTTGTTGATTTCAGCAAAGCCTTCAACATGACATGCTCGATCATTCCATCCTATTGACCAAACTAAAATCAAGACATACACGCAAACATCTGTGGCTCTGGATCCAAAGCTTCCTGGAAAATAGATCCCAACAAGTGTACTATCAACATCCAAAGCATGTCTGACAGGAGTTCCACAAGGCTCTGTAATATCACCGCTATTATTTAACATCATCTTTATAGATGACTCTGATGATTTCATACCAGAGGACTATATATAATTTTTCACGTTGTTATTGTAAGATAGTTTTGTGCTGGTATGTAGATTTCGTTGGCATGCAGGTTACATATTTATGCTAAGTAGTTAATATTTAAGGAGTTTGTCCGTTAGGAGTTGTCACTTCGACGGCATCTCCGCTTTTGATCAGTTCATTTCGGAAATTTTGTTTTTAGTTATTTTCAGTGTTTATTACTATCCTAGGGCAATTTATGTCTGATCAATAAACGAGATGCCCCCTCCTATGACTGGTATTTCTTCCTTATACTAAGACAGGTTGAAAAAAGGTGTTTCCGTTGCCGTTTTTGTAACGGTTACTTTACGGAAACCTGAATATCCGCAGACGGAATTGTAACTAACCGTTGCGGGAATCACGTGTATAAGTCATGTTTCAGTTTCTGCGGCGTCCCGTAAACGCATCCCTTATACTCACGTATCCGTTAGGTTTAATCTCTTGCGGAAACGCCAAATGCCGTCATGTTTCCGCAGCTCGTAAATCCAGAGGATAATCAATTGTGCGTTGAGTTTCCGGAACAAGGAATGCAGAAACTCAGTTGGATCGGTTTACTTTATACATCCTTTATGTTTCCGCAGAGTTCACATTCGGTGGATCATTCACAGGATTTCCTAAACGTGGAAACTTTGCTTAACTCTCCAGTTTGGAATCATATACTGTTCATTCTATCAGGTATTTCAAATGTGGAGGTTTTTGAGACAACCCTGGATCGATTTATGGATTTACAACGACCCGTTTTCGTTGATACGCAAAAATCAAGCAGATTCAGATTTAGGTGCCGTTTGGTGAGTTTTTATTTAAATAATTCTCTCCATTTGTATATAGAATATTTTCACAATAAAAAAGAGACTTCTTACAATGTATTTTCTAATTTTGATGCCTGATACTGTAACTTTTCCATTTCAATTAAATAATCATTTTAGATTTGACAAAATTCAACTTTATTTCTCATTGAAATATTATATAGTAATTAATAAATAACGTTATTATATCATATATTTTAACACTGTAACGTTTTTATTGTAACTTTTCCATTTTAACTAAATAGTCATTTTAGAATTGGCAATATTCAACCTTCTTTCTCCTTGACATAATAATTATTATATAATAACTAATTAAATAACATTATATCATAAAGTTATTTTAAAATTAGTAACGTATATTCCAAAATACATAACTCCAAGAAGTAGTTTACAGTAAGACTATTACCGTATTTACTCGAATAAGCGCCGCCCTCGAATAAGCGCCGTATCTGGGACAAAAAAGTGAGTAAGCGCCGCACCGCCGATGCGGCGCTTATTCGAGGAATTTCGGGAAAAACACTATAAAACAATTTTAAAACAGCATCGGCAATTTATTTTCCTTAAATGTGATGTTCTTTAGTTCAAAGTGACTGTATTTCTCCGCTCGGGCGGTAAGCTCTCTTTCTTTCTTTGACTGAACGTTGTAAATTGGTCCACAACGGGTTTTTTTCACCGCGTGAATTTCTCTCGTAATTCTAGATATACTATCAGTTTAGTATCAGTCCATGGGAAAATTAACAGATAGAAAGTGTACCGTTGAATAAAAATATAGAAAAAGTAAATTTGTGTTGTACATTGTTTAAATAAGCGCCGCACTTGTGGCGCGGAAAATTAAATAAGCGCCGCGGCACTTATTCGAGTAAATACGGTAAATAAGTTTATAAGAACAATATTCAAATAAAGGTCTTACTCATTTAAGACTGCATAAGATCTCATAAGGAAATCTGTAAATGTATCAAATTGCTGTATTAAAAACTAACTATATTATCTAATCTTAAAACATCTTTTTACGGTGCACTCCTTTCTTTAAGTTTAAATTAAGAAAACCTTTGCACAAAAATACCAGTTTCTCCAGTATCAGTTGTGAAGGCTGTTACTGATGATCTGGAGCTTTTTCTGGACGCACTATAACAAATGCTTACTACTCTAAATTAAAAAAATAATGATAATTCATGTATGTAAATTATTTCAAGGCATGTCACCACCCAGTACCAGTTAAGTGTAACATTAACGTTATTAAAACAAACATTGACAGGAAATGACCACCAAATAAATGTTTTAAATAGCTGGTATTTTCGTACTTGGTACCAGTACTTGGTGGACCATCCCCAAAAGTTATTGTTTAAGCCTATTCAAACCACTGAGAGGCCTTAATTAGCTTCATTAGGGAGTATCAGACTGATGCTGCAAAGGTGACTGTGATGCAAACAAAAATAGCCATAGGCTTAATATACAAGCCAGTATGTCGACACATGTACCACACTTTTTGTTATGTCACTCTGCTGTAACTGCATGCATGGCTACAAAGTGGACCTGGCTGTGACATACACCTACAAAGTACTCTATAAGAATTTCCCTACATTTGAGTTTGAATAATAATGACAAACTGCCTCATTTTACAAGCGACTCATTTTTGTGTTGCCTTTTATCTGACACTCCCAGTTTTGTTGTTAGGATAACCCAATGACTGTCTTGTAATGTCAGCAATTTTAATGAACACAGTCAAGTAAAGGTTTTCTTTTAAGAATAAAACTCTTATCACCTAGCCAATGAGGTTGTGCAAAATTAAGTTAGTTTGATCATCACAGGGTTTAACTGTCTAAAGAAGGCACGTTAAGGCACGTTAAAGCAAATCGCCACAGTGTCCTCTACTATGGTGTTAGTGGATGCAGAGTCCTGAAGAGAGTTTGTCACCGTGGTCCATCACTTTTAACTTTTTTGCACACAACACCCAAACAGTGACACCCAGTTGCCATAGTGAAGGTTACTGTAGCAATTAAATTGTTTTACACTGTAAGTCTCTTAGTGGGAATTACTGGAGTCCTGCCCATGAGGGGCAGTTTGTTGGTACCGGTCTATCTGACATGTTTTGATCAGCCTTTCTGGTTATTTTTGCAGCTGTTCTTTTTTGCCTCTTCGACTTGCAAGGCATAAAGAACAGCCTTGATGTTTCTTAACTTCGACCTCTCCCAGCGTAGTGGCTTGATGAACCTTGGTGGCGGACCACCAGTCCCCTCTTCATTGTCTTCACTTTCCTCTGAAGAAATAAACTCCACAGCATTGTGAAGGTTTAATAGAGCATTTCATTTTGGCTTTGTCATCCAGTGAAAGTTCTGCCTTATCTATCACTTCTTTGCGATACATCAATTTCTGAATATCAAAAAAGAAAAAAAAAAAACTCATTTAGCCACAGTGGCATGACTACTGTGAATAAGACATTAACATTAAATTTTACTTTTTTCTTCAACAACAGTTTACTCTGGCAAAATAGTCTCCCTGACAATGTTGCATCTTTCGATTTGGTTCTTGCTCTCTCCTCTGTGCAATTTACACTACAATCAAACCTTGCATACGGTATACATTGTAAATGGACACTGTTATCGATTAACAACATCAAAGGGGGTAGGGTACAGAAATGTATAGCACTTATGCATTCTATAAACGAGCATAGACAAACATGCAAAACATGTGTTCATGTGTTTCGTGTTTTGAAATTTACTCTTATGTCCACAAAACATGGTTTGGTTGTCCTTGGAATATTTATTTTGTCCACACTTGAAAAAGCATTTGTAGCAACCACTGCGGTTTTTCGCTGGCTCTTAAAAGCTTGAAACGATCGTCTGACAAATTTGATACAACTTCTTCTACGTACAGCTGTATCCATGAATTTTACCAGCAGGTGCAAGGCTGTTGCCTAACAGGAGCCCAGTAGCCTCGGGCTCCCAAAGAATAGCTCTGGGCTCCTTAATTTTTCACAGCAACACCTTTCACTTCATATGTTGGGCTCCTAAGTTCTCAGCGTTTAGCTCTGAGGGCCCCTTTAAAATTTTCTTAGGCAGCAGCCTTGAGGTGTCCATTCTCTAGAAACAAGGCTGCCAATCCTCCAAGTTCTCCCTTTGAGTCATTTTTATGACATCTTTTAAGACTTCCAAGAGTACAAAACAGACGACAGCACGAGCACGGTCAGCAGCCGCCATGTTTACCATGCGGATCCGCAGACAGGAAGGTTACATATAAGAGCTGGTAATAACTATTCCCAGGAGTGATCGCGTTTAAACGGCAAATGGTTGGAAAAGAATTCTTTCGGAAAACGTCAGCTGCATTAACCTAAACCGGTTTTGGTTGAAACGGTTGATCCCAATAGAACATGGCCTTAGTGTCTTTTCAAACTTTTGTATTCCGTCATTACGTAACTGCACCTGTCTGCAACATCTAGAAGCTACTAAATTAAAGGAACTTACAAAAATGCACGACTTACCTTTTATCTTGGCTTTGGGCCATTTTTTTCCCCCAAAATTTCCCCTCACTTATTTAACCAAAATATCCTCATTTTTTTGTTCTCCTCATCATCATACCTCAAAGAAATAAAGACAAAAAACATGTCAATTTTTTTAAACTATTTATTTGAAATAAAATTATATGGGTATATTGTGACAGCCTGGGTCTAAAAAAACTTAGTGAGCTTAAAGAGGCAGTTTTCTGGTTCTGAAGAAACTGAGGTGCTGCGTCAGTGGGGAAGTGAAACACAAAAATTTGGTTTCTCAACTGAGTTGATAAATAAATGTAAATTGACCACTGCACAATATTAACCACCTGACGTTTCCAGCGTTAGCCCTTCGTCAGAGCAAATCAAGGAGTTGTGGGTAGTATAAGGTTTATGTACCCTGACAACGGAAAAAAATTAACTCAAGAGTTGCTTTTGTCCTTGAATAAAGCTCTTAAACTAGTGTTTGAAGCTAAACAACAAGTTGAAGCAAAACATAATGATATCACTGTAAAATTGTCTAGTTGACCTCCTTCTGGCTTTCATAAAATTGAAGTTTCATTAACACAAGCACCATTTTGTCCACTCAAAGATGCATAAATAGAATTGCAACTTCCCACTCAAAGATGGGCGTCTCACTTGTGTCAATGAAAGTTCCTCTTCCCATCGAATAAAGCTCATATACTAGTGTTTGAAGCTAAACAACAAGTTGAAGCGAAACATAATGATATCACTATAAAATTGTCTAGTTGACCTACTTCTGGCATTCATAAAATTGGAAGTATCATTAACACAAGCACCATTTTGTCCACTCAAAGATGGATAAATGGAATTGCGACTTCCCACTCAAAGATGGGCGTCTTACTTGTGTCAATGAAGGTTCCCTCTTGCCATTGAATAAAGCTCATATACTAGTGTTTGAAGCTAAACAACAAGTTGAAGCGAAACAATGATATCACTGTAAAATTGTCTAGTTGACCTACTTCTGGAATTCATAAAATTGGAAGTATCATTAACACAAGCACCATTTTGTCCACTCAAAGATGGATAAATAGAATTGCGACTTCCCACTCAAAGATGGGCGTCTTACTTGTGTCAATGAAGGTTCCTTTTGGCATTGAATAAAGCTCATAATTATACTAGTGTTTAAAGCTAAACAACAAGTTGAAGTGAAACGTGATGATATCACTGTAAAAATTTAATTGTCTAGTTGATCTCCTTCCGGCATTTGGATAATGAAAGTATCATTGACACAAGCACCATTTTGTCTATTCAAAGATGGATAAATGGAATTGCGACTTCCCACTCAAAGATGGGTGTCTTACTTGTGTCAATGAAGATTCCTAATGCCATCGAATAAAGCTCATATACTAGTGTTTCAAGCCAAACAACTAATTGAAATGAAACGTAATGATATCACTTTAAAATTGTCTAGTTGATCTCCCTGTGGCATTCATAAAATTGGAACTTTCATTAGCACAAGCACCAGTTTGTCCACTCAAAGATGGATAAATAGAATTGCAACTTCCCACTCAAAGATGGGCGTCTTACTTGTGTCAATGAAGGTTCCTCTTGCCATCGAATAAAGCTCATATACTAGTGTTTGAAGCTAAACAACAAGTTGAAGCGAAACATGATATCACTGTAAAATTGTCTAGTTCACCTCCTTCTGGCTTTCATAAAATTGAAGTTTCATTAACACAAGCACCATTTTGTCCACTCAAAGATGGATAAATAGAATTGCAACTTCCCACTCAAAGATGGGCGTCTTACTTGTGTCAATGAAGGTTCCTCTTGCCATCGAATAAAGCTCATATACTAGTGTTTGAAGCTAAACAACAAGTTGAAGCGAAACATGATATCACTGTAAAATTGTCTAGTTCACCTCCTTCTGGCTTTCATAAAATTGAAGTTTCATTAACACAAGCACCATTTTGTCCACTCAAAGATGGATAAATAGAATTGCAACTTCCCACTCAAAGATGGGCGTCTTACTTGTGTCAATGAAGGTTCCTCTTCCCATCGAATAAAGCTCATATACTAGTGTTTGAAGCTAAACAACAAGTTAAAGCGAAACATGATATCACTGTAAAATTGTCTAGTTGACCTACTTCTGGCATTCATAAAATTGGAAGTATCATTAACACAAGCACCATTTTGTCCACTCAAAGATGGATAAATAGAATTGCAACTTCCCACTCAAAGATGGGCGTCTTACTTGTGTCAATGAAGGTTCCTCTTTCCATTGAATAAAGCTCATATACTAGTATTTGAAGCTAAACAACAAGTTGAAGCGAAACATAATGATATCACTGTAAAATTGTCTAGTTGACCTACCTCTGGCATTCATAAAATTGGAAGTATCATTAACACAAGCACCATTTTGTCCACTCAAAGATGGATAAATGGAATTGCGACTTCCCACTCAAAGATGGGCGTCTTACTTGTGTTAATGAAGGTTCCTAATGCCATCGAATAAAGCTCATAATATACTAGTGTTTGAAGCTAAACAACAAGTTGAAGCAAAACATAATGATGTCACTGTAAAATTGTCTAGTTGACCTCCTTGCATTCATAAAATTGGAAGTATCATTAACAGAAGCACCATTTTGTCCACTCAAAGATGGATAAATAGAATTGCAACTTCCCACTCAAAGATGGGCATCTTACTTACTAGTGACAACCCTGAATTAATACATGCACCATTTCATTCATTTAAAGATGGGTATCTTACTTGTGTCAATGAAGGTTGCTTTTGTTATCAAATAAATCTCTTATCCTGGTGTTTGTAGCTTAATGAAAATTTAAGAGTTGATAAATATTTCACTATAAATGATGTATGACTCTTCTTGTGCCAATGATGGTTGCTTATTATTCTCATTCAATGAACCTGTTATCTCAGTTTACAGCTCAGTTCCAAACTCTTCACTGTGGGATGATCATTATGAGAATAATATAGTTACATAAAATTATGAAACAAATTTTGCTAACCTGACATCTGTTTTAAAGCCATCAAAATCTTTTTTTTGTTTCTTTAATTCTTTATACGTCTTTCTAACTGCATCCTACAAAAACAGAATTTATAACTTCACAAAACATTTATTTCATCGGTTCTGTATATGTGGCCTAACCACACTGAATTACTGGAATGTGACAGCGCTGAAAAATGACTGCGCAGGTCACGAGCTCGCGCGTGAGAGACTGGGAAAGACAATGTGAATCCATAGCAACATATACGTAAAATGGCGGCATTTTTAAAAAACTGAAAAGCGCCGAGGTTTTCCACCTGGGATAAGACCCATTTTGCAAGGATAAGCTTGGACTTCACTCTGAAGACTGTCCAGAAACAGTTACACAAAATATCTCTTGAACACCATAGTTTCATTTCTGAACACTTGTAGAAAACTGACTACGAAGTTGGGCTTCTTGCCGCGAAAATGCTGCTCGCGCGGGTTGTGTTGTTTATGTGCGTGTGGTTGAAGGGAAGTTCCGGTGGGCGAACATGCTGGTTTCATAAAAAAACCAGAACAGGAGAAGAATGCAAAGGGAAAATAAGAAAGTTAAATATCGCAATAGCGAGGTACGTTGGTGGTACGACAGATGCTTGGGCATGCACCCTACACTGGACCAGAATTTACCGCGAATCAAATAAATTCTGTGCATGTCCACTTCCTGTGCACTCAAAGGAGCTTCATCATCAAAACATACCGGAGAGATTCTACAAAATATTCGATCGGATCGGGCAAACAGTGCGTGGCTACCGTCCTGGTGTCAGATGGTGCACCAGCTGCAGGAAATCCGCAGATGAGCTGTTCAAAAATGAACAAGATTATAGTCCTCCGAAAAAGGTAATGATTGAATGAGCTACATGTTTTTTTAATGTTTAATTTAAATTGCAAGGGAGTAGGCCTATTAAAATGCATACACATTTTTTTTTCTCAAATGCCAAAGTGCAGGCAAATCCCACAGATTTAATGAACGGTCACAGGAAACAATTCTTCCTCATCAAATAACTTTTACAAACCACAATCTTGTGATGTCAAATTTTTTTTATCTTTTACTTTCAGAGACAGACTGAAACCTCTCATTTGTCTGTAGCCAATAAAATCTCTACAGAATCGTGTGGAAATAGACAGGTATAATAAAATAAAAAAAATGAAAAATGACAAAAATAAGAAAATAAATGATAACAATAATAACGAATAGATTTCATACACTAACTAAAAGGAACGATTACAAAGAGACAGACATGATTGCCTATAAAAAATCGTATTGATCTTTTATTTGTAGGTCAATACAGCATCAAAGATTCACATCAATGACAGCCAGACAACCCTGCAAGGAAAGGAAACTACTTCAGGTATAAAATTACCTCCAAAGAGAATGTACATTGCAAAAAAAATATAACTACAGAAGTTATTGTAGTTTCAAGTTCGAGAGGTATTGTCAGCTCTTAACTTTATAATAAATTTTATGTACATTACAATTTCCAGAATTTACATTTGACCAGTTGGTTAGCAAGTGTCAAACTGCTATGTTCCACTATTATGAGACCCAGCCACAAGTACCCCTGTATGATCCAACAGTAATGAGAGAATTCTGTGAAAAAAACTCCCCTGGACTATTTGACCTGCTGCTGAGTTCAATAACACGTGACGACCAGAGGGTATCCCAAGAGAGGGAGTCCCTGCAAAGACAACGAACAGTGTCACTATTACACATTTTGGCATACTTCAGGTTTGTATTCAACTTTTTAGTTTATTTTTGGGCTTTGATGGATAAATGCAGAATTGTTACTTAAATAATGGGTCTAGTTAACCGAAATGATACAACTCAATGGTGCTTTTTGTGATTTACAATATCAAACTGTATAGAGATTGGATTATTGTAAACATGACTTGTTATGACAGTAATACAGACTGCAATACTGTGCCAATTTCAGGTCACAGAAGACATGTCAACTTCAAAAAGACAGTGGAATTTATTCATCCCTTAGTGGACTGTCCTTACAGGGCTTATCACCTGGACCAGTTTTAGGATACTCGGTGAATCCAAGGACAGTACAGAACATGAAGAAAACCATGTCCAAAGACCACAACGTTCATGTTTCTGAGCAAATACAACAAGCTCTTGCAGTAAGTAATGCTACCACATGCCAAAACAAGTTTACACCATGCAATGTAAGAACTTTGTACTTTAGACATAAAAATACAGTATTATGATCTTTTCAGACAAATAATAAAAATAATTATTCAGTGTAGTTAAATGTCATGGATTAAAATCTTTTTTGGCTTTCAGCATGACTACTTCATGGTCAACTTCTTGGATGATTATCATAACATCCACACTAAGCATGTCCCTACTGACCTCAAAAAGACAATGGTAGCCCACATGGCATCTTCCATGGTGGACATACATCCAAGAATCCCTGCAATAAAAAAGAACTATGTCAGCCCACACCGACAAGTCACTGTAACCATCAGGGGAGAAAACAAGTGTTGTCTTGGGGGAGCAGACGTTGATGCCGTTGTAAAGCTTATTACCAAAGGGCTGCAAGACATGAAAAACCATTTCATTGATCAGCTTCCAGTTGAAATGAAAAATTTAAATCCTGGCAATTTCCACAAACTGGTGAAAAATTTAAGGTATACCAGAACTACCCTTCTTTCAAAACTGAGGTTCACTCACAAGTAAAAAGATGCATTTTCATGATTATTAGCACATGATATATATCTATTACATATTTTATTTACACCATTATTATTAAGAAGTACATGTGTCAAATTATAAAAATATTCTACTATTTTTACACATTCATATCCACAACACCTTGGAACCTGCAATGCTATTTTGAGATTTTTTTGTACATGTATGTTTCCCAGGGTATACAATCAGCCAATTGATGAAGATCTTGAAACTCTACAAACATGCCAGCTTTTGGAGGAATGGGAGCAAGACTTAAAAAGCCTGAAACACTACAAGGAATCTATAGATCACATCTTGACAAAATATCCCAACATCCAAATGTACTTACAGAAAAATCTATTGCCCTTCCCAGCAGACTGGCCTGGATGGTATTACCCAAAAAAACTAATTGCAAACAATTGCAGTGGAAAATATGGATCAATTATTCCAGAACAAGGGCAGTTTCATGTTTCTCTGAATGCAGTAGAAGATACTGTTGTTATATTTAAACATTTTTTTAATAAAATGTTCTCCTATTTGTTTGGGGGAATTCTTCCAAACAGGCCTAAGCCACACCAATCATCTCTGTGTGTGACTGCAGCTTTACTGGGTTGGCTAATGGTACGTGAAAAGGTGCTTAACAAGTTTGGTCTATGCAAGAGTTACGAGTTTGTTTCAACACTATTTTTACTTGAAGATGTCATTCCACTGGTGTATTTCCAGTACCAAATATTTAGGACTGGTGACTTGGAACTGTACATGTCTGTCATGGCTCAGATGGCTATACTGTTCAATATTTGGCGTAGGAAGCATTATGACAAATCTACTTTATCTTTCCTAAGTGACTGTGACTACCAAAAAGCTTCTTTACCCAACTACTGGCAATGCAAAAAACAGTGGCTTTTCTTATTTGTGGAAAAAAAGATAGAAATATGGCATTCTCTTTTGAGAGCTCACACTCAAAGCTGCGACGATGCTACAGCTATTGAAAAAGTTGCCAAGACGTTAGCAACAAGTGGATTTCTCACAAACTTCTGCGAAACATTTGTACCAAGATATATGCGAGGGGAGTCAAGCTTTGACTATTGGATGATAGCAGGAAAATCAGCAGATTTTATGTTACAAGTGTTTTCTGAAATAGCAAAAAACTTGAAGAGAACCCATGTGGTAAGTATTGTTGAAGTGGACCAGAAAATCATCGTTACTAATTTCAGTTTTAACATTAAAACACTTTATTAATTATGCTATACACATGTAGGTTCCAGGAGATTGCACAAGCAATGGCAAATCCAAAAGCTGGCCAAAGTTTCATTTCCCAACCTTTGGGGTTACAGCCGAGTCAAAGACTATGCCCTTAGCATATAATTTGAGTAAAGACAAAGGCAAGGAGCCAAAGCTGCAACTTTGCTGTGACCTGCCCACCTGCAATAACTGTATCCAAGATGGTGATTATGTTCGTCTTGCTTGCTACCACACCTTTCATGCATCATGTTTACCAGCTGATTATTGTTGCAGTATTTGCAAAGAACCTTTGAAAGAAATGATAACAAAAAAAATTCACCAGTTCAATGAAGGATTGTTAAAAAATGGCAGCGTGGAATCAGATAGTGACTCGAGCAACTCTGAGACAGAAGACAATACAGAAAATGTAACTATGAATGCCCCAAATGATATCAATGCACGACAATACTACACCTCTGAATTTTGGGAACAGAAAGTAGATTGCACACTTGCAGCTATTGGAGACATTGATCAGCCACAACACCCTAATGCACAAGCATCCTATGCTCATTCCCAGTCACAGTCCTCAACAATCCTCTCACACTATCTTGTTCAACAGCTATCTATACATGTACATCCTGTCAGGTCTCACCAAATAACAAGCTGGCACTTCCCACCACAATATTCCCAGTCTACATTGAATGGAAGACTAGCAAGCAATGCATGTACTTTTATTGCCCTTACATTCAGCAAACTGTATTTTAGCTCACCTGAATCTCTCACTGTTAGTCAACCTCTGAGCAACACATGGGTGTACAGAGTTCTTGCAGCCATTATGATTGGCCAGCAATTTTATGACAAATTTACTAGCAACCCTGGGCAGTTCTATGGTGTTCGTGAAGCTGCCTTAAACATGGGGCAAACCAGAGCTCTTACAGGCATCACTATCTCTGCTGAATTACCTTGCAGCATAAACAAAGAGCCAGTACCATCTGCATGCTTGCCACATTATTTTGATCAAGCTCACAATATCAACAATACTGCTTGCATCTATGTTATCAATAACAAAACAGTGGCCTTTATTCCAACACAGCAAGGAATTATTCTCTTTGACAGCCATTTCCATGGAACCACTGGAGCATTTTTGGCCTTGGCTCCAGCTAATGCAGCATGGGAATTGCTGTCTTGGTTTAAGGCTGTGAGCAGGATCCCTCATAACCTGGGAACTGTAACATCTGTCAAATTCTGATTTTTCTTTCAAAACCCATTTACATGTACCCCTACATGGATATCCCGTTTTCTCAAGTAAAGTGCACGTGAATGAATGCGCCGGAGTCAGAGCTACAGTAAATAATTACAACCGTCTAAGATGCTGTAAGCCAATACATCAGACAATTCATCGAGCGAGTACCGACTAAATATCCATGTAGAACTTTTAGTTTTTGTTTCATAATTCCTGTCATTTTTCTTGACAGACCAGTACATGTTTCAAAGAGTTTTGTGTGATTGAGTTAACATAAGCAGCAAGTATTTGGCTAAAGTTTACATGTTCATATCAAAAAAATTGTTTTTCATCGTTAAAATCATTAAAAGTGAATTTTCGACTTACCTATACTGGATCTACTGCTCTTAATTCCATTAATTATTGGATTTTCCCTCAGAAGAAAACCAGATGACGTGAAGCAACCTAATGGCAGTTGAATGCGCTCACATCCATATATGCTCGAGGTAGCTCAAAACATAAACCGTTTTTGTTATATTGTCAAAGATTTCCCGGTGAAAAGAATGGACCTATGAATTTCAAAGTGTCCTGCTGACGTTGCTACGAACAAAGATTGGAAAATGAACGCGTTTCTGCTGGACAATAAAAGCCATTCTCTTCGCTTTTACACGAACTCACTTCGCAGAACCATTCATCACAATCGCGCGGAATCTTGCATTGTTTGTTTCAAACTTCGCACATGCGCAGTCATTTTTCAGCGCTGTCCTGGAATGTACGATGCATGAAAATTTGCTTCAATTACGGCTGCCAATTTCAAATGTCCCGCGGTGAACCTTTCCCAAAAGCGTTTTCTATGTGAATAAAATGCCTTCGCTACCGGCATTTTTCAAATCAAAACTGATTAATTTGTGATACAGTAAAATGCAAGAGGTTGATGAGCTTACCCCTCATTTTAAACCGACCGAATCGTAAATAATGAACACAACGATTATCGAATATGGGCGAGTCGATCGATAACACAAATCGGTCAGATGAAAAATTTTTTTTTGGATGATATATATTGATATGTCATGGAAACAGGAAAAATAAGTTTAAACTGTACTTACCGAACAACTAGGGTCTACAGTTGGCTGCATCCGTTTCTTGCTAAAAAGACTCTTTCTTGCGCTTGGCTGTTGAACACTCTGAACAAGCTCGTCCAACCGACCGTTCAGACGCTCGTTTTCTTTCCTGAGTTTTGCCAACTCATCAAGCACACTCTTCATCGGATTAGGTGTCTCATTATTATCTACCTGTCTCTGGCTCTCCTCACTCATGTTATCACTAGAATACTAACTTTTAAACGGAATAAAAGCGACAAATGCTATCAATGAAGTTTCAAAAAGGCGCGCGATTCGACCCGTACTTTGACCAAAGTCAAAACGAGGCACGCATTCGACCTTATATTTCTTTCGCTTTCAAAACGAGGCATGCCAGCATGCGGCAGAAAATCCCCAGGAACTTTCGAGCTGTTTGGGTATTTGTATCGGTCCATCAAATGGTGATTATATGCTACTTTCTGTGGATTCCTAGAAGTTTAATTTTCATACATTTTCAATTTGTAGACTGTCATTCATCGCAATAGTTGTCCGCAGGGTTCTCAATGTCCAGGTAAGTTAGAGAGATTTTCTTTACTTTATTCCTTTCTGTAATTAATACGGGGCCGGCAGCGCGTTTGAAACTTATCGCTCTCAGCGCACCCTGGATACCGCGTAGTCGATGGCGTTTGGAGTAATCCGATAGAGTATTGCTCGAATGGTGCGTTTTTCTGCTGTAAAACTCCATCTGATATTGCTAATTAGAATTCAATTTTGCTTTAAAATTTGTTTACTGTTTTACATACGTAATATATTTAGATCTGGAAAACCATAATCAAGCACGTTTGCACTCGTGATTACACTGTCATTAGCACTGACATTTGTCAATAGCTAGAGCAGGTTCTTTCGTTTTTGGTGGGAAAAATTCCAGCCTTGGGTATATTAAAATATTTTTAAAATTTCCCAAATTTCAGCCTCGATATTCTAAAAGAACATGTTCTTATGAGAAAAAAAGAGTGCACCCCTGTGAATGACACTGCCATGACCACAACTTACTATTCCAGTTGGCTTTGTTTACCTGCCCTTTTTTCTCCATCATCAAAAAGTTCGTCATTAAAAACCTTGATCTGAATCGTGTCAAAGCAAAATGAGGTTGCCATTAAAACCCATGATCGGCTCCACGATGAGAAATTGAACTGCCGCGTACTTCAGATGAATCATTTATTTGTTCACAATGATAAGAACTACACGCTCCGAGAAAGTTTAAACTAATAAAATTCTTAAAACTTTTGTCTGTATAGTCTGTTTTGCCCCTGGCCTGTTTTGGTCAGATGGACAGTCTTAAGTACCGTCTGAGAAGTCACATCAGAACATCATTATGAGTGTCTTATGAGCGTTGTTGATCAAAACAGCGCTGTTACCAAGAAATCATTGGCAGCACATCGCCTTCTTAAAATGAAAACAACCGGAGTTGAACGCTACCAAATTTCCGAAGAAAATTGTCCGCGGAAACGCGACTGATACGGCCTTGTACATTTCAGCTAACGGAAACGTTGCGGAAACGAGCAATGTCGACCACATTTTCCTCTTTCATGTTTCCCGTCGAAACCGCTTTGCGGAAATTCGACGGAAATTTGAACTATCAAGTTTCCGCAAGTTTTCCGCAATACGGAAACGTCTTATTTCACCCTATAAGTTATAAATTATTTTGTTTTCGTTTCACTGCAGAGTGATTAGATAACAACCGTGTTTGAATGTATCCCAAAAGATAGTGAATAAAACACCTGCGAAAAGTACTTGACGGTCTGCGGAGCAGGCCCCAGTTGTTCAAAAGGTGGATAGCGCTATCCACTGGATAAATCACTATCCGTTGGATTGTGCAATTGGTTTCGCTATGACTTATCCACTGGATAGTGATTTATCCGGTGGATAGCGCTATCCATCGTTTGAACAACTGGGGCCTGGTCTATAGAAAACAGCACGACGTTGAATCCAACCAAGACGAAGGATATGTGGATCTCTTTCCAGAAATCTTCAACTCAGGCCAAAGATGCGTATCGGACTGCAAATACCGGACTGCATATCAAAGATGCGTATCATGAAGGAGTGCCTAAATTTAAATTACGTGGAGCGTGCCATCAAAATGATCTAGGTTGGGAATACCACATTAAACAAACTGTCAAAAAGGCAAACAAAAGACTTGACTATCTACGAGAAACCAGAAAAGCAGGAATGCCATTGGAAGTCGGTTCGACTATTTACTGTACTAAAATTCATCCTTTCTTGGAATATGCGTCACCGGGTTGGGGCGGAGTGCCCCAATACCTTGCAGATGACCTCCAGAGAGTACAAAATAGGTGTCTGGACATCATTGGTGCTGCTAGATCAACCCTACCATCATTAGATGAAGGACGATATCACAGTACACAAAACGACAACTTGAAAGAACATATAACACTGCTGAACACCCTAATCAAGTGTTTATATAGGAACTATAGCCTCAGATCAAATCAACAAATTAATGTAAAAATACCAAGATCAGGCATTAAAACATATGAACTCGTTTATACCAAGAGCAACAAGACTAATTCAGAGATAATCTAAACCTATTAAGTGTACATTCGTAATCTTAATTCACGCGTTTTATGAAATCTACTGTATGTTTTTTCAAAGGTCCATAATAGTTATTATTATTATTATTATTATTATTATTATTATTATTATTATTGTTATTATCATTATCATTATTATTATTATTTATTATTATTATGAGCAGTTAATAAACGTATGGATGCTAAAATAGAACAATATAGGGCGCTCAGCGTAACCAATGCAGTCTGGAGGAACTATTTTTAAAAAAACCTAATCAGGTAAATAATATGCGATAAAAGATACAAATCTAATAAACAATCTATTCATTTATTATTATTATTATTATTATTATTATTATTATTATTATTATTATTACTTTAATCAAAAGACCTCCAAACTCTTCTAAAATGTGCTGTATGGCTTGAAGCATCACTAGACAAGCCAATACAGGGGAAGAGATTTCAATAAAGATTCAATGTGAATCATTAATGATGCCGCCCTCTACTTAGTTACTTGTTGTCTGTGCCCTAGTCACGCAGGTGTTGGTAATAATTAAAGAAAAGATATATACAATCTTCGATATAAGAATCGAAGAGTTTGATCAAGGGCACATTTCATAAATTGAAAGCCCACAAAAAATAATTTTTCTCATAAGTGAACCAAAAAAGGCCAAGGGATTTTATTGGCACTTTGGGCCAATAATTTAGCTAACCGCGGTGGACAAAGATAGTGAACAGACTCTAAATCGGAAAGCACTGCTATTGCGTCGCCAACGTATTGGAGAAGTTTCGTTTCCACTTGATTGAATTCTAATTCCTTTTATTTCTGCCTACCCCTTGTGGCAATCTCTAGTTGATAGAAAGCTGATAGAAACAGGATCCCTTTGCAATTCTTGAGGAGCGAGGGTGGCACAGTCGGTTAGTGCGCGGCCATGGTGCAAGAGGTCCTGAGTTCGATTCCCGGATCTCGCATCCTTGTTTCGACTTCTTTCCTTTCCGTGTAGTAAAGTAGCTTTAAATACCCGTAAAACGGAGCTCT
This sequence comes from Montipora capricornis, assembly GCF_036669925.1. Lineage (NCBI taxonomy): Eukaryota > Metazoa > Cnidaria > Anthozoa > Scleractinia > Acroporidae > Montipora > Montipora capricornis. Next base: position 29,209,504 of record NC_090896.1, read on the forward strand.
GATGCACAGTTGAATTACTGTGATGAGTTATCGACGTTAAATCATGTGGTTGCTTTACTTTACTTTACTTTACTTTACTTTACTTTACTTTGTCAAACACAGGTGCGAGAGAGATTGAAATAGTTTGAATTCAGTCCGTCATCACACAACTATTGATCAGTCTTGTAGAAAGTTTTGATCCCGCGTGTAAAATTCGGACCAAAGTGGAAAGCACGTGACAAGCCATCCCATTCTAACGAGTCAAACGTCTTTTTAAAATCAATCTGTCAAAAATTGATCTTAGTGTTTCACCTATGACCTCTGCGATGCCGTTGCAGCTGGTCGAATTGTTGGGCTCATTTATTCCTCTGAAGGACTCGATGAATAAAGTTAATGAGCGCTTTACCCAAGGACGACGGCAACGGCTAAGAGAACACCACAACACAATGGGCTTAATAAACAAAAACAAAGGCTCTGCACGCGCTGTACGTGCGTGTTACATTTTGATACATTTTGTTGCCGTGCTCGACCTGACAACGACGTGAATTGATCATATTTGAGGTTGTGTAGAGGATGTGAGAACCTGACGAAACATTTGTAATTTTCTTTCCAATAACCACACCGTTCATGCCAATTTTATTCCTGCAATATTGGTACACACTTTCCATTCCGAACGACTTGGGGTTGTAACGAAATTGTTACAATAACTGGAAATAATGTTTTAGACGACTTTCTCGTTAGCGTCGTCGTCACCCTTGCGTAAGCTCCCAAATGTATGTTTGACGTGCATCCTCGAACGAGGTCGTGGGTTCGAAACCCGTTAAACCTGAATTTTGTTGGTGTCTACAAGCGACAATTGTTCGAATCATCATCATAATCATCATCTTGTCCTTTTCCCTCTGAGGGAAATAGGGCCTTGCGTTCTCTCTCTCCAAGCTTCTCGGTCCTTCGCACAACTACCGGCTTCTGCCCAACCTTTAAACCCAAGTTCACCACGTTATCTCTCTCTACCGTTGTTCGCCATGTTTCCCTCGGCCTACCTCTCCTACGTCTTCTTCCTGGGGTTATCCTCGTGTTCTCATTTACACTTTTCCTCAGCACATGCCCAATCAGTTTCCAGCGCCTACGTTTTATCTGCTGAGTGATCTCTTCCATATTCGTCTTGAATCTTATCTCTTTATTTGTCACTTTCATAGGCCAGTAAATCTTCAGAATTCGTCGTAGGCACTTGAGGAGGAAAACATTAAGCTTGGTCTCGTCGTTTTTTATCATTTCGCAACCGTACAGAAGGACAGCCAGTACACTAGCTCTAAAAATCCTCAACTTGGTGTTTATGCTGAGTTGACTGTTCCTCCAGATGTTCTTTAAGTTGCAGAAGACTGCTTGTGCTTTTCCCAGCCTGGCACTTATATCCTCACCTGCACCACCAGTTGTTGTGACTGTATCTCTCCGTTCTAGTTACTGGGTTTCATTTCGTGTTTTTTTAAAGTTTTATTTCATTTTTTTATTTTCTTCCATGTCGGGAAAAGTTTTGCCTGTCACTTCCCTGCTAAGTGGTGTCTTTGTGCATGGAGCCTTCTGTGCCTATTTTGTTAGGTTTGAGGGGGCTGGGGTAATGTGTAGATTTTCCTGGTGCACACAGGAGAACATTTAATTATTAAACCTGCAATGGCGTCGAAAGTCATTGTAACGCGCATGGCGTTTTAGTACATCTTTAAACAAAATATACCCTTATGGAGCTCAAGAATGGAACGTTTATTGGATAAATAAGACAGGCGGCGAAAAGTAAATGTCTGGAATCTTAAAAGCGAAGAGTAGTGGACTTCGACAACAACTATCGCCCGTCGAGCCGAAATCAAAAGTGAGTTGTATTTCTAATAATATTTTATCAAGTGTGCTATTATGTAGAACACTGAAACCAAATGGAAAATTCTCTGGTAACTTATGGGCTCAACATAATGGATGGATGACTACACGTGGTTCCTGATATTCGCTCTTCTTCTGTGTTCTCGACAGCTTGGAGCTTTGAGGAACTTTGATGAATTGTGTCACAAGGATGATTTTAGAGTTAGTGCGTTTTCTCCGCAGAGCGTGAAGAATGATTCTTCCAGAAATGTACCCACTGCATTTGACCTTGTGAATTCGGAACGCCGCCATCTTGGTTCTTCATCAACTCCTCGTACTCGTCGTAGAAGCTATCTCACTGGGAAGTTGAATTATTATTGTAATTCATTCGCCTGTTTCCAATTACAACGCCATGCTATTTCGGGGAATATACATCCAAATCCTGGTCCTACCCTAGAACATAACTCTTGCCAGGAAACTAAACCAACTCGCAAGATGAAACTGTCGTGCTGGTCTCTCAATGCTAGGAGTGTGGCTAATAAGGGATGTGAGCTGATCAGTCGACTGTCTTACAAACCATGCGACTTAGTAGCCATAACTGAAACTTGGCTTGATCAGTCAATTGAGAGTTCCGAATTATTTACTCGCTCCTTTCAGGTCCATCGACGAGATCGCACAAGGCACGGTGGTGGAATTCTGCTCGCGTGTAATGTGGAACTGAGCTGTGTAAGGCGTTTGGATTTCGAGACGGACTGCGAAATACTGTGGTGCGAAATCATCATCCCTTCACATGGATCAAAATTCCTAGTCGGTGTCTTTTATAGACCGCCTTCATCTGATGCTGTTTATCTGTACGAGTTGCAGAAATCACTTTCGCTAATTGATCGCAGTGGTACAAATTTACCATTATTATTGCTTGGAGATTTCAATCTTCCTAATATCACATGGGGCGAGGTACCGAAATGCTATGATGCCTTATCGACTGTGTTCTGTGATATTGTGGATGACTATTTTCTACAGCAAATGGTATTTGAACCCACGAGAAGTGAAAATATTCTGGATTTGATCCTTACAAACACTCCTGAATGCTTAATGAACATCACTGTTTGTGAAGGCCTTGGAAATTCGGATCATTCCTCGATCGAATTTGACTGGAAACTTAAACCTGGTAGACTTAAACAGGCTCCAAGGTTTGTTTACAACTATCGCACAGCAGATTGGAAAGGTCTTAAGGAGGATCTTGTTAAGATCCCATGGGATACGATTTATTTAATGAGCTCTGTGGATGATGTGTGGGAAGCATGGAAGACCTTATTTTTCCAAGCTGTAGAACGTAATATTCAGAAGAAGTTGATTAAACGTCGACGCGATGTGCCTTGGCTTAACTCAGACTTGAAGAAACTCTTACACAAGAAGCGAAGACTTTGGAAGAAGGCGAAATTCTCTGGGGATCAAGCGAAATGGGCCAATTATAAAAAATTTAGCAACTTGGTGAAAGCCAATTTAAACAAAGTCTATTTTGCATATGTTAAAGACCTCACGGCTTCTTTAAACACCAACCCGAAACGATTTTGGTCATTTGTGAAATCACGTATAAAGAAGCAGAATACACCTGGTTGTATTATATATAAAGGATCTCGCGCGTTAACTCCAGAGGAAAAAGCAAACGTCTCTAATCAATTTTTTTGTTCAGTATTTAATGATAGGACTGATAATCTGTCATCCACACCGGGACGTGGACGTGATTATTCTACTGTTTTGCCTGCATATCTCATTCATGATCTGATTTGCACACCTATTGAAGTGGCTAAAGTACTTAAATCTCTAAATGTAAATAAGGCCTGTGGACCAGACGGGGTTTCCCCGCGGTTGCTCAATGAATGCCACATGGAGCTAGCTCCAATCTTGGCAAGGCTCTTTAATTACACCCTCTCTCGTGGCACACTACCTATTGACTGGAAGTCAGCCAACGTAGTTCCAATTTTTAAGTCAGGGGAACAAACGGCAGTAGATAATTTATCGCCCGGTTTCTTTAACTAGTGTAATCGTCAAGTCTTTAGAACGTCTTGTACACAATCACATAATGAATTTTCTTTCTGATAATAAGTTATTGTGTGATAATCAACATGGCTTCAGACCACTACGCTCATGTGTAACTCAGCTGCTCCAGCTTGTCCACGAGTGGCTTCGTATTCTTGAAGAGCGTGGCTCCGTGGATGCAATTTTTTTAGACTTTGCGAAAGCCTTCGACAAAGTCTCTCATCCACACTTGCTACTAAAACTTCAACATCACGGAATTAACGGTCAATTATTGGATTGGATCACAGACTTCTTGACTACCAGAAGACAAAGAGTAATAATTGACGGCCATTCTTCCGGCTGGTCTGAAGTAACATCTGGAGTGTTTCAAGGAAGCATTTTGGGCCCGTTGCTCTTTCTCGTATATATTAATGATTTCCCCTTAGCCGTTAAGTGTAACTGTGGACTCTTTGCAGATGACAGTATCCTTCACCGGAAAGTTGCTTCAGTGCCCGATTGTGAAGAACTTCAAACTGACCTTTATAATGCCTATGACTGGTGTAATTCCTGGCTTGTCACTCTGAAGTCTGAAAAGTCCAAGGTCCTTCACCTATCAAAATCTAAGGATCCTCGCCATCACGAGTACTGGTTGTCCGACAAACCCTTATCAGCAGTGGACCACCATAAGCACCTTGGTGTGTGGCTGGAGTCTTCCCTGTCTTGGGACTACCATATAAACTATATCTGTGCTAAAGCTAATAAAGTTCTGGGTCTCATAAGAAGAACCTTTGGTTCACACAATCCTGAAGGAGTCACGACAGCATATAAGACTTAAGTGCGTCCAATTTTGGAATATGGTTGTCAGGTCTGGAATCCCTACTTAGTGAAGCACATCAAAAGCATAGAGTCAGTACAGAGGCGAGCTACTCGAGTTATTTGCGGAACAGAGAAAGAATATCAGGAAAGACTCGGGACCTTGAAATGGCCCTCGCTTGAGTTACGAAGGAAGTTTATCTGCTTAGTGCAGATGTACAAGATTATTTTTGGGCACTGTGACATAGATCCTCATATGTTTTTCGATTTTAATGTATTATCGAAAACGCGTAGGAACCATAATTTCAAGATAGGACCTAAGAAGACACGTACGAATTATTTCAAATTTTCTTTTTTTAATCGCTATATAACGGACTGGAATAGCATTCCATCAAACATTATGCATGCGTCTTCATTGAGTAGTTTTAAATCCTATCTTTTAGATCATTTGTGTCAATCTTAAAATGAGATGTGATTCGTTTGGTTACCTTTCTTTTTTTTTTCAAATTTTCATAGATAATTTAGTCGTGGGGAATATTCTTAGTATGGGAATTTAGTTTCCCCCAACTATTCTCCGATCATGCGTTTTTATTTATTTATTTATTTATTTATTTATGTTTTTTTTTTCTTGAATTTTATTTCTATTGTACATACATTACCATGACAAAGCATTATTAAACTAAACTAAACTAAAGACAGCGAAGGAATCGAACACCTTAAGTGGATGAGTGATCTCTGTTCTCTGCACAGTCATCGGGTAAAAAAAAAATCATTGGAAATGTGACAGCCAAGAATTTTTTGGAAGAAAGATTGCCTTCAATAGCAAATATGTTGTTTGTTTCAAAAAATATTTCGCTGGAAAAGGTGGCCTTTATGAATTCATCATGTTTTGTAATATGCGAGCTTAACTGGATAGTAAAGCATTTTCGTGTCAAAATGAGGTTAGCGTCTTTCTGTTGTGTTAATATACCATTGCTCGTGAGTTTGTATTTGTCGTCCCCTCCACTCTCAGAATTACCTCCAGAACCTACTTTTTGCGTCAAATAAGCTTTTGGAATGATGTTCTTGTCTTCTGTGGTGGTACTTGATGATTCGGGAACATTTTGTGAAAAATATATTTATAACGGGTCACACGCGCAACTTGATCGCCCGAACTTGCCCGATTATGCATAACATCCACTTGGCCTTTTGACATCCCATTGAAAAAAACTCATTAAATATTCGCAGACCGGTCGATTTCTCTGAAATTTAAAAGGGTGATTGCTAACGAATAGAGAAAGATTTTTCACAATAACCAAAAATTCTTGTGTTAAGCATGGAAATTTGACGAAGAGGTAAATGCGACTAAATTTGTTGCGTGCGTTGCTATTTTTGTGTTTTGATGGTTGTGCAAATTTTGACAGATAATATTCAATTATGAAAAAATATCTACGGAATACGGATAGATCGTTAAAAAATCTTTATTTCTAGCGGTTATTTGAACATAAAAGATGGAACTTGACGAGAAAAAATTTTGTTGTTGTAAATTTCGCGGGAATCAGGACGCGGTGAAAATGAGTTAACAAATTTGCATACGTGCGTTGAAATATGATACGCAAGGAGACAGGCATTTATTTCTCTGACAAATGATTTTGTCATTGTAGTGGAAAATGAAGTTTATTTTGGGAAGGCAACAATATTTCTTTAACTTCCTGGTTAATTCAATTTATTGCTACGACTTACTAGTGCGAAGGTTGTTTACATGAAACTCACGCTTTTTTGCGAATTCTGAATGTCATTTGCGTGACAATATATCCCTTTACTCTAACACAAACATTCATATTTATTAACCATTTCTTCTACTTTTGTGCTTGTCAGCATTGTGATTTGCGATAATTCGTAAGTCTGTTTTTGTATCTCATGGATGTTCAGATTTTCAATTACATGGCCGCTCAACCTCGTGATTGTGTAAATAGTTCACCCTGAAGTCACAATAGATACGTTTCTGAGGAACCCGACAAAGACGGCTTCCTGACCCGACAGATGAAATGTAAATATTCAGTTAAATATTACAACAAAATTAAAAAACCAAAGACGGAAGTTTCTTGGCTAAAAAGTACGTTGTTTTACTCTGAAAACGACGAACGATTAACATTCTTTCCCGAAGTTTATTCAGTTGACACAAGGTGGTCACGTGCACCTTTACTCAAGAGCGTGTTTGTTATCTTTAAACTGAATTTATTACCAAAGCTTAAAAAACTAAAAGACCTCAAAATGGGACAGGATATTACAAAATAATTAAAGGTGTGAACGTG
>NC_090896.1:29221453-29231453 GCF_036669925.1 Montipora capricornis
GCGTGCATTCACAGTCTTAGATTTCAGTGGAGCATGACAGTCGATCAGCATGCACAGAGTGGAATTATAGTCCTTTGCAAGTTTGTCAACACCATATACAGGTGTTTCCGTTGCCAAAGGTGGTTGACATAAAGAAGGCATCTCCAAGTCATGCTTAAACAACTCGATGTCTGTTGATCGATATTTCCTGTAAGTGACCCGCTTTTTTAATGAAGGCGGTTTCTTTGGAATCAACCTGCGACAGACTGACGCATGATGTGAGATAAACCGGTCAACTATAGGTGGAGCTGCTAAAACTGTCTCAGAACAACGGCTGATTATAAGGTCGAGGGTGTGGCCCTCCTTGTGAGTGCTGCCCTTCACATGCTTTTGAAGCCCGAATGACTCGAGCAGATCTGCAAATTTTATAGCATCAGGGTCACGCGGATTATCAACGTGGATATGAAAGTCTCCATCGAATAAAATTTGCTCTTTAGACAGAAGAACTGATTCGAAATAGTCTGAAAATTCCCTCAAGAAGACAATTGTTGGGACCTTGTGTTTATCAGAATATGGTGGTCGATAGATTACAACCAAACGAATACAGTTACTGACCGTAGTCACAGTCCATGCCGAGAATTCAAAGGAGCTCTTCTCACCCGCTTCAACTTCCTTAACACGCCACCACACCGACACCACACCGACCTTCCCGTGGGTGGTCCAAAAAATTATACCGTCCGGGTTCAACTCAGCTCTTACAGCAGCATCATCCTCCGTAAGCCAGGTTTCCGTTATTGCATAAAGGTCAGCTTTGCAATCGCATAGGTAGTCCATAAGTACCGCTGACTTATTCCTCATTGACCTGGCGTTTAATAAGCACAAGGACAGAGAACCCAGCCCGCGAGAACTTAAATACAAAGGGCGTCCAAAACATTGTACATACTTAAGGTTCAAAGAGTTACGTGTCGAACTATTTTCTAGCCTTGTGTCAGCACGCATCGTCACAATAGACCTTTTTCGCTTGTACATTTTGTTTTCCCAATACAGATCATGTGATGATAATACTCAGGAGGTTTGGTCCTTTGTTTAGTTCATTAAAAAGAGTGCATGCAAGCCTGAATATGTCTGCATGCAATCTTTTTAATGAACAAAACAAAGGACCAAACCTCCTGAGTATTATCACATGATCTGTATTGGGAAAACAAAATGTACAAGCGAAAAAGGTCTATTGTTGGTATTTGGCTGCGTTCTACCGGACCAGGATTCAACTTGAAAATTAGTTCACCGCTTATCGTGAGACGGAATGTCGCGCATGACCACCTGTGTCTTCTGATCCTCGGTCTGCTTTTGTCGACATACTTTCGCACATCAGACGAACAAACATTAGGCAAATCAATCGTACTGTAGGTAACACATCGTATTCCTGATAACAGTAGGTAATAGCATCTATTGTCAGGCAAGCAAACAGATAGCAAATCTATCGCCCTGTAGTTAACACATCGCCATCCAGATAACAATAAGTAATTGCATTCACTGTTAGGTAGGTAATCGCATCTATTGTCAGGCAAGCAAACAGATAACAAATCTATCACTTTGCCTAATACTTTCGCGGCCACAGGTAGAAGTGTTATTCCTCTTCAATTTCCACATTCCATGAGATTTTTCCCTTCTTGGGGAGACGAATGATCAACCCACATCTCCTGTCATTAGGTACTCTTTCACTTTCCCAGATCTTCAAGAGCAATTCATACAACACACTTTCATCGAGTGAAAACAAGTGATTGTCCGTTAAGTATATCTCGGCAATCATAGCACTTCGAAACTTAAACCAAGTTGGTTGTTGAGGTTGGCCTTTAGTACCGGTCGCTACAACGATCATTGATTTTCTCTCCTTCCCCAAAACCCAGGCTCCTGAGGGTTTATTTTTTGAAAAAAATTGAAAAATCATTTAGTAAATAGTAAAGACAATACTATCAGAAGTCGAAACCAGGGTGTGACAACGAGTATTGAAGACCCATTGTTCGGTGGATCAGGCGGCAGGATCCAACCACGTTGCCAGGGTCTTTGTTGACTTATCTTCCGGTGTAAACAACAGGCATGATGTGTTTGCGTAGTTTACCACTTTGCAGATTTCTGGGGGTTCAATTCCCAATCAAACCTGAATTATTCGGCCTTTCCCTATGTTACTGCTAAAGTAATGTTCATAACTGCGATGGTTTGAAATCTGAAGATATTTACACTGTATTCCTGAAAAACCCACAATAGGCCTTTTTCGATATATTAAAATTCAGAGGACAAAGACAAAAGAAAGTGGACGATATGCAAATATTTTTTACATTCATTCCAACGTGTTTCTATTGTTTTTGTCCGCACTGCCTCACTATCAAGCTGAATATTTGATATTTCGAAAATGGCCTATTTCATTTCACTCAGAGGAAGTTGTCAAAAACCTAAAATTGATAATAATTTTATGATGAAAATTTCGAGTTTTGCTTTAATCACTAAATATTTGCAGATGGGGTTTGGGGTCATGTGTAGTTGAGGGAGTAAAAAAGGTCATGCGAATTGGGCACTTTAATTAATAAAACACAGAACATGGCAAGACAGGAACTCACTGACATGAACTTTAATACACAACTTGCATGCAAGTAAGAGTGCAAAAGGTAATATGATCGCCATCAAGCTATAACGGCCATAGCTACACATCTAGCTGAGCGCATGGGAAGATTATAGAAAGCCGAACATTATTTGGAATTTATCCGACAAAAATCGCTGTGTGGTCCCGGAGTGGAGTTAATGTGATAGGAAATTTATCTGGCCTTAAGGCTGTGGTGTTTTTAAGGAGATTCGTTGCTTTCTAATGCGAGAGCAATTTATGGGAAGAGTCGCCGCGAGTCACCATCCCCGGGTTGGTACTTCCATAAAAATTGGGTGGGGGTGTGCGGCAGGCTTCTTGAAACCCTTACCCATTTCAGACCAATATCTGTGATTTTCCCTACCCTATTTCAGACCTGATCAAAAATTTGATACCTTATTTCAGACCTGACCCCTAAATCAATACCCTATATCAGTTTCCTAGGTCAGACCAATCATAATCTTAAAGGCAATATTTATACGCTTTTATTAAGTAGGATACAGAGTTGGCGTAAACATTTGGAAATGGTCTCATCGCGTAATGATGAAGAAGTAGATTCGTCTAAAAAACATACCCAATTCAAGGGTAGAGTGCACAAACCATACCCTATTTCAGACCAAAATGGTCAAAATTGATACCTTATTTCAGACCAAAACGGCTAAAAAACCATACCCTTTGGCACTGCACATACCTGTATAGCCCATATAAGGGAGTACCCCCCCCCCCCCTCGGGACACCAGCCTTTCTTCTCTTTATGATGGGAAATGACAACTAACGACATCGTAAAAATTCGTAAGCTATTACGAGTTATTACGCTATTACCGGCATTCATTTTACTTTCTTCGTTCTTACTTTGTTACGCCATTACCGGCGTTGATTTTACTTTCTGGCGGAGTTAATACGCTATTACTTTGTTACGCTATTACCGGCATTGATTTCAGTTTCTTGGTTATTACTATGTTACGCTATTACCGGCGGTGATTTTAATTTCTGGCGGAGTAATTACACTATAACTTTGTCACGCTATTACCAGCATTTATTTTACTCTCTTGGTTATTACTTTGTTACGCTATTACCGGCGGTCATTTTACTTTCTGGTGGAGTTCTTACGCTATTAGTTTGTTACGCTATTACCGGCTACTCGGATACTCGTCTAACGGTGGATGGCTGGTGGGTTGACAGAGCAATCACGAATAGCCAGGGCTTCAGTGTCAGTGCGTACACCGCGCAGACCGGATGACCGGAGTGTCCAGTGTAAAGTGTGATACCTTGTCTACGCTGATCGGTTTTGGATCGTTTGATGTGGAAAGCGAGATACTCCCGGCCATCGGAAGATGAATGAAAGTGAGCATCAGCAACAGCGAAATGACTGGAAGCGTCGAATATATCACGGGAGGGAACGGCAGATTCACTTCCACGAAGCATCAGGAAGTGACCAGTAGTGACAGCGGCACAATGGGCAGTGTCATTGATACTTGAGGGATTGAGGAATGGTGTGAGCTCGGTAAGAAGATCGAAGGTAAGGGGCATCTTTTGCTTGGGTGGATAAAATGCTAACGTTGGATACCCCACAGCGTCTGTTTCAATTTGTGGCCCCCCGGGGATAAAGTGGATTGGGGAGACCGTGGGCGACATGGAGAGAACGAACTGCGGCGAGGTAAACGTGAATTGATTGCGGCTTAATCCGTTGTACCAGATGAGTAGAGAACAATATGAGCGTGTTTTCAGAAGGTGGAAGGGGTCGAGGGAAAAGTCCCGACAAAACTTCAAAAACTGTCGGTGGGCATTGGTGTATGTGCGATAAAAAGAATCGGCAAGTCCACGGGCAAAATATCCTTGTGCCTTTACTTGAAGGGTGTTAATTCAAGTGCCAGGGCGGGAGTTGGCTGACGAGAGGCCCAGGGGCAGGCAGCTTGGAACTTGGCAACCTAGAAACGAGAGAGAGCGTCTGCCCAGTGATTATCAATTCCGTGAATGTGTACCGCACGTAGCATGATATTGTGATGCCCGCATGTGAAAAACAAGAACCGAAGGAGGGTCATGATATGTTTGTACCGGCTTGTGCCATTAGATAAAGCATGCACCACCGAAGAGTTGTCGCAGTGAAAAAGAATATTGCGACTAGCAAGTTCGCTGGACCAGATGTGGACCGTAACGGCAATAGCGTAGAGCTTTTTTAACGCAATGGAGCGAGAAAGAACAATGTCATGTTCTTGGAAGGACCCGTAAAGCCATTCACCCGAGAAATAGGCGCCGAAACCGGAATGACATGCATCGGTAAAGAGGTCGATGTGTGAAGAGGAGATCCAGTCGTCGTCGTAGAAAAAGCTGCAGCCATTCCAGGACGGAAGGAAAATTTTCCACCACAGGAGGTCGTTGTGGAAAGCGCGTTTCAAACAGAGGTGATGGGTGGGGTGGTGAATTTTACAAAGAAGATCAATCATACGGCGGAGGCAAATTCTACCGAGGCGACACGCGTGGCAAACGAAGTGTAACTTGCCGATGGGGGACTGAAGCTGGCGTTTAGTACCTCCTCGTTTCGTGGACCAGTGCTCAAGGAAGCCCATGATGTATGTTAGACGGGAATGATCGATGCGCAATTCATGGGTGACAGTGTCGAGTTGAACTCCCAGAAGAACTAAAGAGGTGGTAGGTAAAACCGTTTGATCGCAGTTTGTCGGAAAGTCCAGGTCAGCGCATGACGTCCAAATTGTGGGAACACGAATTGCTTGGAGCGGGTGGACCACAAGTCCAAAAGTCATCCAGGTAGTTCCAAAGAGGGGCGGCACCGCGTTGAGCCATGACATACCGCAAGCCGCCAACAAATTTGAGAAAAAGTGCGGGCGAACGGCGAAAACCAAACGGGAGGAACATGACGAGAAAATATCCGGTATGCGTAGAATCATCGGGCATTACTATCGGCCAGGTAGACCCCAGGAGCTCCCAATCGCGAGCGTCGACTAAGATGTGACGGAAAGAGAGATCAAGAGAGATCAAGCTTGCTCATCAGTGCGTTGGATCCGAACAGTTTGAGATATGCAATAGCACTGTCAAGTAAGTCGTAAGAGCACGAGTATAGTTCCTTGGGAATCACGTCATTCACTGATTGGCCATTCGGCCCCGAAAGATCGTTAATAATACGCCATTTAACAGGCTGAGAGTGCTTCTTCGGTATAGCACCCATCGGGGATCCGACAAAATGCGAAGAGGGAGGCGCTAAGAAAGGCCCCGCTTTCTGTTCAAGAAGAGTTCTCGTTCCAGTTCCTTTGCGATGGGTTCAGGGCTGGAAAGCGCAGAAAAATGATTGGAAGAAATCAAAGGAGTGCGTTTATTTTGAAAACCAATATGAACACCATATTCGATATTATGCAACAAATCAGTAACCAAGGCACTGTCCGGGTGGTTGCGTAGAGCGTTACGCCATACGTCAATGGGAAATGGGGATTTTATTTGGGGAAACGATTGCACAAACGGCCTCGGGATGCCCTCCCCCCCCCCCCCTCCCCCCGGCAAGTTTTACAAATTTGTGCCCGTTTACAATTGGTTCCTTGCTAGCAAGCCTTTCGCTGGAACAGGTTGCATCCCTCTGGGCCCGAAGGGGAGTACCATTTGGCGTATTTCCATGTGGAGGTCTGGTCACTGAAGGGCAGGTTACGGGAGAGGGGCCGGCCATATCCACGCGCCGGTGAAGTCTCCTCCATCTGGTCTGGCGCGGGAGATGTACAGTCCCTGACCAAATGGTCAAAGGACTTAGGCCCTGTTTACAAGCAGGCAGGGTACAGTAGGGTTACCCTAGCAGGAGGGTCAAAGATATCCCGGGTTTACAAGCAAAATTGCACAGGTAAGGTTATCCTACCACCCGGGAACACTTTGTGTGCTTGGTAACCGCCAGCATCGCAAACACAATGGAAACCGCTAAAAAGTTGTCCCGGGTAGGCGAGTTGTCCCTAACAGAGCACGTCGATGAAAAAAAGAAGAAATCGCGTGACACTTGGGTTGCATACGCCATACGGGAGTGAATGTCGAACATATACACGGGGGACCAGCAAAATTTGCGATTAGCAAACTGAATCTGCTCGCGATATGAGGCTAGATCAGCATAACAGGCGGGTTGTGAGGCCATTACCAGCTTCTCATACACGTTCCACTCTTGTAGCCACGTGTCAAATGAATCGATATGGCGTTTAATTACGTACGCTAAACTGCTCTCGTTCTGTGCAGGGAGCACGCTTGGGTTATTGAATGCGACTGAGGAGACTGAGGCGGCCGAGGGCACTCTAAGGGTGGACAACCGTGAATCAGCAGAGTCAATGTACTCACCCTTAGCGGTCGCCTATGCAACCTTTTCTGTGATGTTTGGGGTAAAACTTCCTGCTGAGGGTGGTGTGGCAGACTTAGAATACTGCGCTTGATCGGGTGGTTTGTGATGATGGTTGCGCTAGTTGTGCATCGTTCGAAGGAAGGTTGGCCGTCACTTGCTTCTTTAATTCCTCATGCTGGAGCTACATGTTTTCCATTTGCGAGGAAAGGCTTCGTATTGCCGCCAACAGCACAGACGTTGTAGGCTCATCGCAGGCGTTGTTCTCAAGCGTCGTTGTATCGATTGAAACACTAACATCGACGGGACCCGGGCAATATTTGCCTGGCACTTCCCTTTACGCGAAGTCATAAGGAAAAACTAAGCTGATCGATAACTAACACACGCGACACGAAAACCAATTGATCAGCGCGATCAAAGTTCAAGGCGACAACGTAATTCGATGCCAGTCTGTCCGAGTAGTAGATCACATTAACACAATTTAACAAGGCGCTAGGCATCAATAAGCGATAGGCAACTGTTTCATTTTGAGACCAAAAATAAGTACTTAGCTCAACAACAACAAAGCTGCAGGTTACGCAAGACTATAAAGGAAAAGGGAGGAGTTAAAATTGGCTTAACGGGGCTCTTGAAGGGACTATGGGTCTACATCTAAATGTGCAAGGGAAAGAGAGAAAACAGGCTGTTACGTTGTTACGCAGTAATAGGGAAAAAATAGGAAACGAATATCTGATAACGCCATCATATGTTGCGCTCCGATTGCACAGAAACGATGAGGACAACTGTACGTAGACGTAAGTGAAGTTTTTTTTCTACATTTACAGCTTAATTTAGCATTTATGAGCTCAAAGTTAATTTTCCCATACGAAGTCCATAAATCGTATACCGACTGGAGCTTGGGCTGCCTGTGATCATTTCCCCTGATGAGCGAAGCCAGCTCACGGCTACGCACACGAAAAATAATATAAACAGTACGGTTTACAAATTATACTACTGTACATAAAAATACACCTGCAACATACAAGAATAGCATGGAGATTAGTATTGAGGTATTTTCCCGAGTTGCGCTGTGACAGCAAAAATAAGTATGTAATAAAACGTTTCTTGTGTGTGCAACGTAATTCGATATGTTGATTTGACTGCGCATAAATTGAAACTTCGACTAGGTTACAAAACGTATACGATATGCACTTAAAATAACGTCAACTTTCAGTACTTTTTTTGGATTTTTGAATGAAAACTTCTTTCAATTGACAAGAGAAAAGGTCAGCTGCCAGGACATTAAAGTGTTAAATAAGCTCAGTTGTTAGTTTTAACATTTCAACGCGTCTGTGAATACGGTCGTTTTTAGGAGAATTAAATTTTTATTACAGCTCTAAGTAGATCAAAATAAATAAATTAAGTCTGTATTTTGGATTTAGAATTCCCAAGAGGAATGGGGGACCAAGTGGAAAAATCATGGAAATTCCAGGGGGTGGGGGGAGTAACGTGAAGCCCTCTGGAACGGAAAATTCAGTGGGGTGCAAGGTCAAACTGGAAAAAAACCCTCCGTGAAGGGGGGAGAGTTAGGATATTTTCTGGAACTATGCACCACGCAATGAACAGTCATTCGCAAACAGTAAAGTTGGCCTACATAATTTTTTCGAATCCTGCAATCTGATTATCTCAACCATGAAGTGGACAGAACCATGAAACGTTCGTTGATTGCATCCCAAGCCGTTCATTTACGTTAACAGCAATTCACATAAAATTTAATGGAAAAGAATACTTTCGTCGAATTCATTTTTATTCATTTTTATAAAGTAGGTTCGAACATGCATCCAGTCGCTCCGGGCTAAAGGGCCTAAAATATGAGCCATACTCAGGGACTGATTCATCATATTTTAGCCGGGCCCTTTAGCGCGGGGCGACTGGATGCATGTTCGGGCCTACTTTATAACCAAACATTTTAAACAAGTGAATTCGACGAAAGTATTCTTTTCCATTAAATTTTATGTGAATTGCTGTTAACGTAAATGAACGACTTAGGATACAATCAAAGAAAGTTTCATGGTTCTGTCCACTTCATGGTTGCTTGCATCACAGAGCTGGGCAGGATTTGTTTGTTTGCGGTAAACAGGAGATTTGCATGATGGCGTCATTAGACTACAATTACCGACTACCATTTTCCTGTTCATGCTAATTAGAGCTATCGTACTATACTTACTTCCTATACTTATAGTTAAAATTTTTAAAAATTATGCTTAAAATAATAGAGTGACTGAAATCTTCTCAAATTGTAATTCACTTTACAACTAAAAAGAAAACAACCCTTTTTGCGGAAATTGACCTGCGGTCCCTTTGAACACTGGCTGGTGATAATAATTCTGGTTGTAAAAGCAGCCAAATGTTTTTTTCAAATTTTACATTGAGTAGATATACTGGTATTACATCTTAAATCCAGCTGTTCCTGCTGTTCCACCGCTCGCTGAATTCCATAACACACAATGTCGTACACCACTGACCAGCCATAAATTGTTTGGCATCGTTCTGACATTTTTTAGGGTGGGTCTTTGTTTTAGATCTCAGGGTCTTATGTCTTAGGTCTTCGTTTTTGGGTCTTCGTTTTAGAAACACCCAATATAACAACAGGGAGAAGAAATGGAGAGACGTTTGTCTCGCTAAATTGTTATTAAAATTCACTACAATTTAAAGAAGCCTTTAGGTTTGCTATCTTATTCATCTTTTATTTAAACGTAAAAAACGACTATTCCGTTGGCCATTTTGCCCTAAAGTGGACTAAGGTGGTTAGAAATTGCTGGCCCGCCTAACCGGGCTGTCCCGGTGAACGCGAATACATGGAAAAAATCACATCCCGGTTAGCCGGGATCCCTGCATCGTATTGCCGGGTAATTAACCCGGATGGCCTGCTAATCACGTAATCGCAAACTTGATTTTTGGTGTTTTTCTCAGACATTAATTCCTGGATCTCGGCTAAAAGAGCCAACCCGGCTAGCCCGACTCAAGTAATCGGCCTGTAAAAGAGCTTTCTAAACATTTCAAAAAGGAACTTACCTTCTGTTGGTTCC
>NC_090896.1:29236453-29256453 GCF_036669925.1 Montipora capricornis
ATGTTATTTGCCAGCTGGGAGGTCCGTATAGGGAAAAACTGTGACCGAGGCCTTGAAAGTGCTGCTTTTCAAGAACGATGTCACAGTTTTTTGCTATACAGACCGACCCTTTGCTGGTAAATAACTTTTTTTTTTCCTCTTCCCCATCCTCTCTGAAATGACTTGTTTTAATTGTTGACTCGCACCGCGCTTGATAGTGAATGCAGTATTAAAGCGACTTACAAACTGAACGTTTCAAGAGAAATTCCATTTCCAAACCTCTTGATTAATGAAAAATAACCTCTGTATGTAAACGGAGTCGGTGTAAAAGAAATGGAAATTTAAGGTCATCAAACAAGCTCACGCAATTAAGGCTAGGTTTCCGCCTGCCGTGAGCAGGCTAGGCTCGATTTCCAGCCGTTTTGTGAGTGCGGTTGTCCGAACGTGGGCTCACAAAACGGCTGGAAATCGAGCCTATGAGCAGGCCGGATGGGCAAATTCCACCCGCTCCCGGAACCAATCAGATTGCAGGATTTGTTGAATTCCGCCCACACACGCATTGAGAAAAAAAATAAAAGAATTATAATTCTCTGTGACCAAATTTTGGAAAGTACCTATCAAAGACATACAGTAAGCAAAATCTATTGTACAACTTCCAAGTACATTACCAGTATGACTTGGGCTGTATTGAATCTGAAAAGTTGTGTTGAACGCTATGACTTCTGCAGGTAATTCTGTTAACATGAAATATGTTTGTCTCGACAAGCTTGATAAGGCAGTGTATAGATCATTTCCTACATCTACAACTGATAATTACGGGGAAGTAATTAATTTCCTATCATAATTATAATTATATAATGGCACATAGTGACATAGTTGCACATTCACTACCAGCATTTGAGCCATACACTAAAACATCACCTTGACAGTTGTTTTACTAGGATCAATAGGATGTGAACCAGAATTTTTCTAGGTTATGTCCCTGCAAAGGTTGAACTTACCGGTACCAGCAATATGCCTTGCGGTGGACTAGACTTTTAACAAGAAACTACTTCAAAAAACAAATAGAGTTTCGTTTCCGGAATGGAATACTATAGTGTGGGTCACTTGGCCTGTCATTCTTATTTCGCTTCGTGTATTGAAACTCTCAAGAAATAAAGATAGAAATGTGAACTCAAACTCTCTGAACGGTGTTCCTTGGTATCAACATGCATAATTAGCTTTTAAACGCACAACGCAAGGCGCAATAGAACGAGACAACAGACGTATTGGCGTTTTTTGAGGGGAACACTGCCTTACGGCTGGTTAGCCTATGCGACTTCCAGATTGCGTGACGTAGAACAACCTCACTTATCTCCCCAGCACTACGAGCTGAGTAGTAAACAGCACGTGCTGGATCGGACAAGAGTATTGGTTAGCGAGCGATGTACCAAGGCAAACGAGCCAACAAGCTTGGTGGAAGTCACCGTACAGGAGAGGACCCAATTTTAAAGGGGCTAGGTCACGCTGTTTTAGGTAATTTTGTTTAAAATTGTTAGTTATGAGCTCTAAACGTCAAATTGGCAGAGCAAGAGTCTCTCATTTGCAAAATCACGGCCACATAACAATTGAGAATGATTTTCCAGCTGTTTAAATGACATTTTGATGTAAACTGATATAAATTTGAAAAAAGGTGGGCCGACGTTTTTCAAATTTACCCAAATGCAATCCACTTCAATCCTCCCCAGTTTTGTCCATCCTTGTCCCTTCTTAGCTTTCCTGTGTTTTGTTTGAGTTCTTCTATAGTTTTGAGCCGTTATTTTGTTATTTCAGTTAATTCTATGACCATTTGATCAATGCTGAAATTGCCAACAATTGCGTGACCTAGCCCCTTTAATGAAGGCAAAGCGATATATCCAACCCATCCCCAAAGGGAGGGAGGGGAAACATTTAACAAATTGCAAACAGCTAGTTGGTTTACTATAGAAGACAAACTGCCAGGTGAACCTTGGACGGCTGACTGAGGCTTTTATAGCTAGACTCTGTCTATTAAAGTAGCCAGTTGCACAGGTTCTACTATGTAGCAGGTAGGCATTACACGTGCTCTTTAGCAATAATAAACGAGGCTGTAACAGATTTAGCCAATGCAGGTGTACGTTATAATCTGAGATCTGGGAACAAATTCTTTATGTCCTCGTTTTATTTACAACAAAAACGTTGATTTTATGACCTTGAACGGCCGACTACAAAGAACGCGAGTACGGTCACGTGTCATTAATCGTATTTTACTGATAGGGTAGTAAAATCTCATTTAAAGAGAAAAACATATACTCGTTTATGTGCACAATAGGCCATTTCAGAAACGTGACAGGCCTGGGACGAGTTAGGTTTTTTCCCGTTTGTTTAAAAAACTAAGACATTCAAATGAAAGATCAACCAAGTTTGAGAGTCTTTACCAAGAATAGATGTATTTAGAGGAGGAAAACGGTGAAATAATATATCTTCAAATATCACCTAAAATAGAGAGTTTGTATGGAATGGGTAGACAGGCCACAAAATTATAAGGGTTTGTATGGGATTTTGCAACTTTTGCAAGTCTCCCATTTGGCCAATTTTCCGTAGAAAACTCCCAAACTTGGCTGGATAGCTTTCCATTTGGTAACATTTCAGTTGAAGAGTTTAGATTTTCAATCCAAGCAAGTGTGAGAAACTCGTCCCAGTCCTCTCACGTTTCTGAAATGGCCTATACATCGAAGAATAAAGTCTACAAATACCTATTTTACCTTCAAATACTTACCCCTGCATAACATTTCAAATTCCGTTTTCCGTGAATCGTCTCATGATTACGTGTTACATACGAACCATGGCAATTACTAGCTTTACAATCACTGGTTCCTCGTTAATCCAATTTATTACTAAGACTTGTTTGCATTACTAATTAACACGAAAAAAGATAACTTGGGAAATTTTAACAATATATCGCTTTCCTCCAACCCAAAATCATTTAGATATTCAAAACGTCCTATGCATAATCCATTTCTTTCGCCTTTGTGTTTGTCAGCATTATGATTTGGAATATTTTAGGTTTACGTGTTCACAAGTTTGTTTTTGTATCTCGTAGATGTTTAGATTTCCAATTACACACTCTGTTTCGATTGGCCACTCTAACTCGCTGTGTAAATAGTTCCCCCTAAATTCAAAATAGATACGTTTCGTTTCTGAGAAAACAAAACATTCTTTTACAAATCATACCGGGTATTCCTGATTTCTGCATAAATTTAAGTTTCATTTTGCATTTACCTTTTCATCCACGCTGTTTGGAAAAGTGGTACATACACTGTACCACGTGCTTAGATTTAAACGCATACCTGAGGTAGATATTTTTGTTGTGTTTACGAGGAAGTGATCTCCCTTGCTAGTAATACGATGAAATGTGGATGACCTCGGTACGTTGTTACCCAAATACGTTCCTGCAAGTTTCCTCCTTTTTCTGCTGTTATAAAATAGACGTCTCAGCCTTTTCTCTGTAATTCTGCTTGGTTCTCGGGCACGTCTATGTCGATGCTCACGCAAATCAAAACAAAAGTAAACAACTTTTGCTTATCGAGACCTGTATTTCTCCTTCGGAATGAAGTCTTTATTATCATTGAGAATCAAATAACTGTACAGCCTTTCAAACTACATCACAGTTATTTTCTAAAGAGCTGATCACATTTTCCACTGATGACATCATCTTGTGAAACTAGAACAGAACTACCACACAAGATTGCAGTGAACACGATCGCTAATAAGGCTATTTGAACAAAGGATATAAGCTAGACCATTACAAGAAACAAACTGTTTCACAATGAAAAAGAAAAAAACGTAATAGACAAAAAACTTATCTCCGTAGTCAATGGTACACTGAGCTATTTGTTCGCGGTGAAAATGGTACCAGCGTGAGGCCATTTGTTCGCTGTGCAAATGTTTTTACTTTGTCTTCAGAAGATTCCAATATAACGTCCATTTGTTTGTGGAGTTATTTTCTTTGTCGCTGTCATCTTTAGAGTAGTTCTCAATAAGGTACCCGCTGCTTATTAAAGAATTAGTGTTTTGACTTGTATCACTGACTTTCAATAGTTGCGTCCATTTCAGTTACATTCGAGTATATTCTTGCTTTGAGCGCCCCAAGAAGAAATCGATTAAGCCAACGCAATGCCGATCTTCAGTAATCCAAACAACGCATCACAAAGCTCTTCGCGATCTTGGATTACGTAGTTTGCTTTAAATAACCAAAGTAAACAGCGCCACGTGGCTTCTATTGTGCATTATCCAATCAAAACACCGCCACGTGCTTTCTATTGTGCATTGCCCAATCAAACACGGTCACGTTTTTCTATTGTGCATTTTGCTGCACAGGAAAAAAAAAACTGAAATCTAACGTCTTTTATAACTCGAGCCCCTACGGAGCCCGAGTAATGAGCGAAAACAATATATTTTTCTCATTTACATTAGATTCGACACGTGTAAAATGCCACGTTTAAAACGGGCCTAAGTTCCGATTTCCAACACAAAGCTGCAAGAGACTCGTGCGAGATTCATTTATAGATTCAGTAGACTACTTCAGTAAACACTCGCATACAAGAACAAGTGGATTAAGAACATCAGGCTGAGATTTGGCCAATAAAGCAACATATAAATAAGAACAAATTCAGCCTGATAAATATAACATGTTCTTAATACAATGGGAAAGGGTATTAGGATGACGAAACAATACAAAGTAACTTATATCAAAGTACTATGGTTTTCAGGACCATTACAAACTATAAAATCTACTACAAAACAGTAACGTCTAGTAATATATAACTTGAAGTATTTCTGAAACCAATTTTAAGAACATTTTAAGAACACTTTCAGGCTAATTTCTCACGAAGCACCCCTCAAATAAGAACACGATCAGCCTTAAACCTGAAAAAAGTGTTCTTATATGCGGTGTTTACTGTACTGCATGTCCCGCTAAGCTGTCAGAACTGAAGTTGTCGAGATATTACATTCTCGCTGTGAGCGAAGACGACAGTAAACGCTAACCCTGGTAAATGAAGAGATGTATTCGAAAGAAGTTAATTATCCTGTAAAATATGACAAAATTGATTGCTCTTGCACAAATTTTCACTGAGCACGCAATAAGCCTCGGTAGATAGAATGATCCACACCAATCTAAATGTTTCTAAGCCATCGCTCTTTTTGTAGCGAGTCTTCAGTCGCATGTCTGCGAAAAGTTCTGTTCAAGCCCAGTTAAGGAGACAAACAAGCAAGACATAAATGACGAGGCAGAAGTTTTCTTCCAAATGAACACACCAGCCAAGCTAAACACAAATCAACTACTACCATGAAAGGTGTTTGTGATCACTAGTCCATTTTGGCGCTTTATTCACTTTTTAATTTTTTTTCTCGAAAGCTGGGATAAAATGCAATACGAAATAAAGTATCTTCACTGCACCAACAAAAAAAATTTAATGCTATAATATGAAAAAAATAGGCTCGCTGCTTCAAAATTAAAATATATCCCATCTCGCGATTCGTCTCCTATTTTTCGCTCTGCCTTTATTTTCGCACAGCCACAATTAATGAGGAAAATCTCTTTGGGGCTTTTCGCTTGATACGCAGAGCACACTTACACTTTCTACAATCACATACTTCAAGGGCGTAGTTACCATCTAAATGGAAATAACTAAGGTCGCAATTGAAAACATACCTAGAACTGTCGCGTTTACCTAACCAAACGTGCGAGAAACACGCGAGAGCGGGCAAGTTTTCCACGCGTCGCGCGTCCTCGGGGAAGACAACCACATGACTATGTTAAATACAAGTCAACATTTTCGCGTTTAGGATGTATATTTAGATCAATCGGATTAATGTTTTATTGGTTTTCGGTACTTTCGCTTAATTGTCCATTGAATCCAACAGTATCTTGTTACCCCGCGCAAGATACGCTGAAGAGAGGAACACCACACGACAGACTTCAACACCGAAAAAAAACACCAATAAAATAACTCAACACTGAAGCCCGCATTTAGTAACTCCTCTCGTAGCCATACTTGTACGTAGCCGCTGAGTCTTATTAGTCTCGCCTTGAAATAATTTCCTTGATATTTCTATATGAATTGATCACCATTGAGTGGTAGGTTTGGAGTCTCATGACACTGTGTAGTCTCAACTTAAGAATTTCAGCTAAATTGTTCACGACTGAATCGCTGCTGTATCCAGTTGCTTGGCTTAAAACTCGTCACCACGTATCATCTGTCGGAGTCTAAAGCAAAACAAAACACAACGAAGGTAAGTAAAATGCGTCCCTAATGAATTGAAAAACCCGGCAACTCAAGGGAACTTTTAGGCTCGATTACCATCAGCTGTTTCGGTAAACGAGCAAGCGGTTTTCCCCTCTCCTCAAAAACCAATATGATTTGATATGTATTAATTTGATTTGATTTCATTTGTGCACCACCCCAGAAGCTATTCAGTTTAAACATTACCCTGTAAAAATAAAGTTCTATCTATCATTAACTTTGCATAAATTAAATATTGAATTTACCTCGCAGACAATCTATCGCTCACGCGTCTAGCCGTCTCTTCTCGGGGACGATACCCGAATTCGAGTGAGCGGTGGAATCGAGCTTGGGGATTTCGCCTTTTGTCATTGCCTCAAAGAGGGATTATGTCCCTGCTGCCAAAAACTTTCCGAAAAATGAAAGGTGAAGATGACAACGGCTCGTTGCGTCGTGTTGACGGCAACAAGCTCGAACGTCAGCGACTTCACGTTCAGCTAGACTCAAACTACCTCAGTTAACTGAATAGAGTGTAATGTGAAGTGCTAGATTTCAATCCCATATGAACCATGTGAGCGTTAGCCCTACAGATAGAAATGGGCCCACACAAGGACAGAGAAAAACTCTGACCAGGGTGGGAATAGAGCGGCGGAGATCTAACCCGAAGGTCGTGGGTTCAATTCCCACCCTGGTCAGAGTTTTTCTCTGTCCTTGTGTGGGCCCATTTCCATCTGTAGGGCTAACGCTCACATGGTTCATATGGGATCGAAATCTAGCACTTCACATTACACTCTATTCAGTTAACTCTGTTTAAAATATAAGTGCTACACGGCCAACGTTTGTATAAACGTAACCTTTCCTCAAACTACCTCAGCCGAGGGAGAAAGCCTTTGGATACCATGGAACTCAAAGGCGTGTTTTGTTTTCAGGAAAGGGGGGGGGGGAAGAAGTTAGGCAATGAAGTTAATGAAGAAGGTGGAGGAGACAACATGTGCATACGACGAAAAAAAATCTGGATGTGTGTTGGTTACACAAATTCTTGTAACTTGGGAAGATGTGCAATTGTCCACTCAGCAGCGAACAACAACGAATGACTTTTGTTTTGATTAACGGTCGCGAATTAATGTTTATTGAAATTATTTAAATTTAATAGCTGACTGAGGCATGAGGTACGTGTTTTCCCATTGGTTTATATGTTTCTCTTGTTAAAGTTGTCATTATACGAATTTTATGATTAAATTTAAAGTTTATCACGAAATTTGGAACACAGGTAAGCGAGATTATGTACCAGTTTACTGCTGTTAAAGTCAACAAGGATAACACTGTTCCTTCCTCTATAAATAAAGCAGTAGTTGAAGAAACTTGACTGTCCTTATTTAAAAATCTCACTAACCTTGAACCTAAAGTTCCGCCAGTTCCAGCCTGCGTGTCCCGCTTTTTTCGTTTTGTTTTCTTTTTGCCACTTTCTAACCCTAAAGAGTTTACACATGTCTTACAACCGAAAACTGACCCGTTTTTGCCACTTGGTGGGTGCGTTTTTTACTTTTATTTTTGTTTTACCTTGTTAAAATTAACATTTACTCTAGTCTAAATTCTTAGAAAACAGAATAAACCATTCTGATTGGTTAACCGACACAAGTAGATTTTGGGAAGTGGCAGTTCAAAATGGTGTAAATGAAGCTAATTTGCCGGGATGTTTGCTCCAAGGGAGACTGGAACTACCGTTGCTAAGGTACCCACGATTCATCAAAAATGATTACTGGACGGTAGTAACAAAATGTTTTGTCTTTATCCATTTCCAACACTTCGACACCATTCAAATTACGCCAAAGCCTTTAACTAACATCAACTTTTTATCATTTGATCAAATGGCTTACTGTTGATTTCTGATTCAAATATGTATAAGTAAGGAGGCGATAGACTAGCATCCCATCCAGGGAGGAGTAGAAATACTCCTAGTCGCTTCATGCTAATGAAACCGGAGATAAGTGCCGGCCTTCTTGGCCTTCTGGCTCGTAAGCAGAGAGTTTAACGAGGCAGCCGCACGTCCACGCGTCAACAAAAACGAAACTAACTAGAACAGAAAGGGGGGGGTTGTGTTTTACTTACTTGTTTACTATGATTGAGTTTAACTGAAAGCAAGTACAATATTTAGAGCCTTTTATAAATCTAAGTTTAGGCTACAGCGTTATAAAGGTCTTTGTTTTGGTTGGTCGTGTTGAGTATTTTAGTAAGTGCAAATTTAAAGCCGAGTTTGGGTAACTACAATTCGTTTTTACACAATTTAAAAGGGAAGCCGATGCTTTTATGGGTCGAACGAGTTCGGTGTTTGCTACTGGATGTACGATTGTGACTAGAATGGATCCACCACAGTCAGGTGGGGCACTTTATGACAAATACATAACGTCGAATTAAACTGACGAAGTAAAGATGTCACATGAATCTAGAGCGAGTTTCAATCAAGTGTCGTAAAACCAAAGTAATTGCTTTGTCCAATCAAAGAGGATGGAGACAATCCAGTAAACCAATCAACTGTCAAAGTAATTACACGCAGCCCGACACAAAGCGCGGGAAAATGTGCACGCGCGAGCCACGATTGGCTTTGGTTTCACTTCTGATTGGGTGAAAATGTGGTGCGAGAACTTTGAACCAATCACTGAGTAAAGTAATACAAAACCAAAGCAAATCGCTAAATATTTTCGACACTCAATTGAAAACCGCTCTAAAATGTCACCCTCGACGGCCACTAATAACTAACCATTCTCGAACAAGTGCTTAGGCATAAACAACGAGACTAGTACTTATCACTACAAACGAAAAATAAGCAAGGGGCATGGAACGACCGGTTTTCTTCTCTTGTTTGACCCTCAAGTTGTTTTTTATGCGTTTGCCACAATGTGCCGCACCTGACTGCGGAGGATCCAACCTGGACGTACGCTGCTGAATGTCTTCCTCACTTGATTCGTGGCTTTTTTTGGATTTCATCAAAACTAATGAAAACGTTTCCGTCCTTAGTAAAGAGCTCAATTCCCTTTAAGACAAGTTTCGGAAATAAAACTGTCCGCCGTGTTTTTCTGTCTAAAAGGGCAAATGTGGCTACCGTGACGGCACGTCATCTTCGAGGACAGTTCAAGAGGTTAAGCGATAATAAAAATTGTGCTGTAGGAGAGCAAAATAAAACCTACCTGAGGAAATACTTGAACTTGAAGAAGACTGATTGATTTCTCCATTTCCCTCTACTGGAGATGGAATTTCGTTCATACTGTTATAAGACAGGACCTCCTGATAAATTGTACCTGGCATGAAACACACACACACATGGGAGTTTCAACTTCACAAATTTGAAATCAGCTTACAGACCTTATGCGCACTTTCATTGGCCAATTCAATGAGAAGTGTTGTGCGGTATGACCAGCACTAAATTTCACCGTGTCGTATCCGCCTCGAGCCAATAAACAAAGGATATACATTAATGAACAACGACTCAGTGGGCTTTTCGCGAGACGCAATCTCACGTAACAAGGCCGTTCTTGTACCCAGATCTCCGCACAGTTAAATGGGTCATATGATGGGGCTACATAAATGAAATACATACTTGAACTGCACACAGTAGCGAGTCACGAATTTTCGATCACTGTAGTTTTGACGATACTCGAGCAGTAACGAAAGGAACCCCTGAATAATCCAGCTTAAGACAGGATTTAAACCATGACATCTGAGGGAACGATTCTAGAATACCCGGCCACTTTTTTCACGGAATAAATCTGTTGGTTCCGCACTCGAAAGCTAAGTGGGTTCAGGGGGTGTACAACTTTTCCGCCCGCAGTCCCGCACTCCCGTAGTCGAAAGTTAAAAGGAATTGAGTGGGTGTATAGCCAGTGCTCTCGTCTTCGGGCGCAACTCTTTTGGACGAGTAATAATCGAGTGTTACTGTGGTCTTCCTTAAGGCCTTCCTTTCGTTACTGCTTAAGTAACGTTCACAACATGGAATGGCAACTTACGTTTCCACTCTTCAACAGTGTGATCCTTCTCATCTACCGAATGGTCATATTTGCTGGGAACAGCCTAACAGGAAAGAAGGATATTTTTGAGACTCAGGTCGAGCGACTGTGGTAACAAGGGAAGTACACATCCCAACAAAGCTGTGCCGCTAGCGAGAAAATAGACCTCTATTGGATTTTAAGAAGATTTTTGCTCTTAAATAGGCTAGTTTCGAGTTGTGCAGCAACGAAAGAACAGTGTCGAGGTTCAGGGGAATAATTAGCATATTGTATTGTTCAAAACAAAGGAAAATGCAAATTATTCCCCTGAACCTCGACTCTGTTCTTTTGTTCCTGCACAATTCGAAACTAGCCTATTTGGGTAACCTCTGGCACGCGGCCAAAACCTAAGAGACTAGGTTCGAAAATCGCCAGCGATCATCATAACGATTTTTTTTTTCAAATATCGTTGAGCGGCAGCTTAAGACATTAATTTCAATTTACTTATTCAGGTCATTGTGTATCAACTACGTCAATCATAGTTCAGTTATATTGTGAACCCTTATCACCATTTTAGTTCACACGAAGAACCTTGTTTCCACTGTATAATGGGGTACGATAAATACTCCGAGCCGTACACGTATAGTCCATCTAAAATAGGGTAATCTTCTATGTTGTCACTGTTTACATGAATCCGTCCTCTATGACGTCATTGCAACCTTCTCATACGACATTGTTTACATGCATTCGCTTCTGGAGGGCGTCTTGCTATACGCAAATTGACTTAAAACAATTAAATTAACTCAACTAAGCAAAATATTGGCCATCAAAACATTGCAAATCGTTTGGTAGCAAAACAACATTTCTTTAAAAACTTCACTTTTTCCATCAAAACTGCGCAAAGATGACTATCTGGTATTTTGGACTCCAATTTTTACAGATTGCTAGTTATACAGTACACGTTTTTCTTGGAGTGTTCATTTGAATACGATAAACCCATGGTAATGACGCAAAATTTTAAACTACAGTTTTTCTTATTTCTGCTAGCTTGCAAATCTTCTCCCGCGCCTGTATGTTGGCTGGCTACAATAACCAGGGGCCCGTTTCTCGAATCAACGACTAGCGCAATAGACCTTAGTCGCTTGTACATTTTGTTTTCCCAATTCAGATCATGTGATAATAATTTGGAGATTTGATCCTTTGTCTTGTTCATTAAACAAACAAAGGACCAGATCTCCTGAATACCGTCATGTAATCTGAATAGACCTTATTCACGATGGTCGCCATGTTGGATTTGCTATTATCATGCAAATTAGCTACACACGATGTTTTTTTAGTGAAAAATAAGGAGATAACGAAGTAGAAAGTCAAAATGTCAAAGGGAATCAAAGATATAAAATTATTATAAAAGGGACTTAATTCTAAATTCTAAAACGTACTTTTAGAAATGTTATTTCAATATTTCGACAAGCTGATTTTCCGCAATTTGCCTTTTTTCCAATGCTTGCCCCACAGCATAACACATGGCTAATTTGCATGACAATTTGAAAACCAACATGGCGGCTATCGTGAATAAGGCCTATTGTGAAAACAAAATGTACAAGCGAATAAGGACCAGCTATAGCGATACTCACCGTTACGTCACCTATAGTCATTAATGTGCCAACCAGAGATCTATTGGCTGTCGAAACAATGGGTTCTTTTGTTTTGTGGTTAGCAAAATTTGAACAACGAAAGTTTTGTTTATAAACAGTGAAATCTCCTATTGGTTTCAGTCACAATGACTTATCCACTGGATAGTGTTTTATTCAGCGGATAGCGCTGTCCATCGTTTGAACAACTGGGGCCAGGCCGAACTGAAAACAATTAATTTTTTACAATTATCGTCTAGTACTCACAGACTCCACTTCACTTCTCTCGTACCACACATGTACGTAGGGATGATGTAAAGCTTCTATCACCGAAATCCGTTTAGACCGATCTACCACCAGCATTTTGGAAAGAAGATCCCGACATTCCTCAGCTAGCAAAGAAAATACAAAAACAAAATAGAACAGTTTGAACTAAAGCACAATTTCAAGTTGGAGAAAGTTTATAGCAATCTATAGAGAAACCAGAGGGGACTTAATTCTCCTTCAACTCGCAACGGGTTCTCTAACAGGATAAGTTGCCCGACTTGTTGGCAGTTCTTACAGTTAAAACTACTCTAGCGTTCCTCTGACAAGCGAATTATTGAGTTCGTTATTGCAAATTTGATTTCAGTAATCATTTCAATAATCTGCTCGTCGGATGAACAATGCAAAATTCAAATCAAGCCTCAGTTCAAAACTTGGATTTTGATTCGAATATTGCTGGCTTCCGGTGCCAGGCCGACGTGAGAATTTCACAGGTTTACTGATTTGCATAATCTGTCATAATCTGACACACAACGGTCATTTCACTCTAGCAACATTACCTTTCTGTAATCTTACCAGTATCCTAAAACTTGAGACACTATGTTTTCGAATTCCAAAAATTGGACAAAGAAATGGATTTAAAAAGAAAGGCAAATCATGATTGTTACGACCTTGGCAGATTATGCAAATTGATACATCTGGCAAATTCGCACGGCAGTCTGGCACCGGAAGCGAGCAATAATCCAATCAAAATTCGAGTTTTGAACTGAGCCTTGATTTGAATTTTGCATTATTCATCCGACGACCAGGTTATTGAAATGATTCCTGAAATCAAATTTGCAATAATCAACTTATTAATCCGCTCATAAGGGGAACGTTTGAGGTGTTTTGACTGTAAATTGCAGTATGCAATCCCATGGCAACGACGGCTTCAAGTGGCGCGAAAGAATCTCGGTCCCCATCTATCCCATGCGCTTCCAATATGGCGTCTGATACGTGTTTCGTGGCTACAACAACATCTACCGCCTGCGAGCAGGCTAATTCACGAACACAAACATCCAGTTTTGCAGCAATTCCAATGGAGTTTGCCTGGATTTCGAAGTTGCAAAAATACCAAGGATTTCCAACAATAATCAAGGTATCTTAAGCCCATTACCTTTTTGCTTGTTTCCCGGTGGAAAATATTCATCTGGGAACAGTGCCTCAAAGTTGAACCCCGGCTGCTTCGGTCGACTGGAACAATACATTCTTACCTGAAAAAATTGTTGATTTATTTATTAATTAATTTATTTATTTATATATTTATTTATTTTTATTTATTTATTTATTTATTTATTTATCATTTCCATTTCTGGTGGTTTCAAGTTGTTAATTAGACCTCTTCGTTATTGCACATTTGGTTAACTCTTATTAATAGACAGGGACAAAAATTATGAGGCTGGAAATTTCTCAGCGACAGTCCGCGGTTTATACAATGTCTGTCAACAATGGAAGCAAAACATCCGATGCGGGCAACAACTGCGGAATGGGCCCTTTGCAAGATAGTGATCACATGGTACAAATCCGCCATACTGGGGCGCAAATTGCACACTGGGACATCTAAAACAATGCAAATTTAGATTAACTAGCTTTGTTTTAGATGTCCCAGTGCGCAATTTGCGTCCCAGTGTGGCGGATTTGTACCATGTGATCACTATCTTGCAAAGGGCCCATTGTATCCCGGTCGGGATAGATTTGAATTTGACCAGGGGCACGTGACCAAGAATCAACCAATCACAGTGCTTGTTTCGTTGAGTGAAAGTCTAGGTATATAACAAGAGCTGTTATACATGTACCATGCTCTACAAATATCAGTAACTGCACGCACCTGTTTTTTTGTTTAAAATTACAAAATACAGTAGGGACGATTTATCCATAATTTGTGGGCGTTTTAATTAAACAATTATTCCACTCGTGCTTGTTGGATATGACATGGCGCTACGTGGATCTACGTGCCACGTGGGTTATCTATCATCTCATCCAAGGCATGATCGCGGAATAATATTGTCAAATACTTTCGGCAACTAAATCTGGTTGAAACAACACAGTTAAATCTATCACTCACCGATGGTTGAAGCTGATTGAGGAACGATTCAGACGGTGTACCAAGAAGCTCAGTCACTTTGTTCCATTGATCAATGTCTTGAGATACCGGTTAAGGAAAGAGAACATTGCATCAAACAGAAATACGAATTGAGTTCACGGCTCAAAAGAACAACACTTTGCAATTAGGGTTATACCCTGTTTTAAAAAGATATTTATCTCTCAGTAGCTACAAACGGAAGCTACAGTTGTTATTAATAGCACATTTTGTATAATTGTACAGTACTGCATAATCAAATGGTCATTGTTACATGTTCCGATTGGTGAACTTGAAGTGATCGGCAATGTGCAAGAAGCAAGGATGGCACAGTCGGTTAGTGCATGGCCTTGGTGAAAGAGGTCCCGAGTTCGATTCCCGGATCTCACATCCTTGTTTCGACTTCTTTCCTTTCAGTGTAGCCTAAGTAGCTTTAAATACCCTTAAAACGGAGCAGTGATGGAAAGAGGGGGGAGCAAAATGAGTGCACGGTCTACCTCAGGCTTGTCAGTTGAATTACTGTTACGACTTATTGACCTTAAATATGGTTACTTTACTTTAAGTGGTATTTTCCACAATGATATCGTTTCGGCTAAAATACTCATGATACACAAGTGATCCAGTTAGAGTGGTATATACCAAAATTATTATTACTATTACTATTACTATTATTATTATTATTATTATTATTATTATTATTATTGTTATTGTTATTGTTATTGTTATTGTTATTATTATTATTATCATTATTATTATCCTCATGTATATTACTGATTTACCTAGGCTCATCACGGATCATTAAATATCTGCCCCTATCTACCTTCACCTCAGTCAACAACTTTGAGCTGTAGTGTAGCTGGAGCCATCTGCACTGCGATTTACATGTACCAAGAAATTTTCTCACAGACTGACTGAATCTAAAAACTGAAAAGTTATGGTAGCTTAAAAATTGTGAGAAAGGATACGATCAGTGCCAGGAAACATAACACTGCCCCGGATCATCTCCCCAAGTATACAGCCAATCGACCAAACATCAACATTCTCACTGTAGCCCATACCAAGGATAACCTCTGGTGCTCTGTAATACCGTGTCACAACGTAAGGAGTCATCATGAATGCAGCACCCGCTGTGCGCGCAAGGCCAAAGTCGAGTATCTGTTACCAAAAATGAAACATTTTCAAATTCAGTATCTCAAGACCTATGCATGGGTGGGCTTCCGAGACAACTGAAGGAAGATTTCCTTGTTTCTTCCTGGTTAAGCCTTATCATCGAGGTGTAACCCTGTAAGTGCCCCTAACCTCTAAATTTTATTCCACAAAATAGGCCATGGGAAAAAAAACACCTCTGATTTTGTTAAATTTTGCTGAACTCTAAAATAATTGGAATTTCAAAGTGACACTGGAAGAATATTCTTGCTACGGGTAAATAAAATAATTGTTTATCTCAGCAAGAAAAAATATGCGAGGTTAGAGACACTCAATTAAAACTCCCTTTAACACTCGTGTCATGTCAACAGGTTTTTTTTTTTTTTTTTTCAAGTACTGAAGTAGACCTAAAAGTATTCCTTTCACTACAAGCTCGACAAAACAAATGTAATAGCTGACAGCTTGGGAGCACACTGCTGCATTCCAATTGACACCTACATAAGATGTGGCCAGCAAGGCATATCACGGAAACCTTTCAAACTTCGCAATTGTTTTGCTTTTTGTTATCCAGAAAACATACTAAAAGACCAGCTTTTTAAAAATGGCAGCTGACAGTTTTACAAATGGCTTTACAGAGCCAAAAAGTTATCAGGACTTTCAAGAAACGGGCTCCAGTGTACTAAAAGTCTGAACAACCAGTACGCAATGACACTAAACACCTTGTCAGTGGCCTGTTTCTCGAAAGTCTCGAAAGTAATTATCGGTTATATTCGGGTGTCACAATTCCCTTTGTATCTCAAGAACGGAGAGGATTTAAGTCGTCAAACTTCACGGTCATTTTGCTCTTTGTTACCTTGAAAATATGTCAAGAGATTTCCCTAACAGGCAGTTGACAGAACTTTTGCACAAACGGCTTTTCGGGACTTTTAAGAACTGGCAAGGCTGTTGCCTAACAGGAGCCCGGTAGCCTGGGGCTCCCAAAGAATAGCTCTGGGCGCCTTAATTTTTTTTACAGCAACACCTTTCACTTCATATGTTGGGCTCCTATGTTCTCAGCGTTTAGCTCTGAGGGCCGCTTTAAAATTTTCTTAGGCAGCAGCCTTGACTGGACCCAAGGTAGTACTTTAAATAGTGGGAATGCTCTCATTATCTAACTGTGGACCTGCACAGCAGTCCTTCCACAGTATTTTTATGGGGAGAAGGTGGTACAGCAACCTTGCAGGTACACTTACATGTAATAAAAAATCTTGATGCAAGCAAGCATGATGATGATGACAGTAAAAAAGATGATGTTGGAAGTGTTGGTCGTTAAAACGACCATAATACATTACTTTTTGCTTCATTATGCCATCAAGGCTATCATCTAATCAGTAAGCCAAGAATGAAGTACTGGATATTGAAAGTGAACTACAAAATGAGCTATCTCCTGATTATACCAGATCATCTCTGTCAGTGCAATGATGCTATGGAAATTTGAAATTATATAAAGAATATATGGGACCATTAGTGCCTTTGCCACCCAAGAATTTATCAGTTTGTGATGGTTAATAACTGAATCGTTATCAAAGCTGAAAGGCTTGAGTCTTTTGTAAGCAAACTTGTATCTTAATGAAACAAAAATGTAAACAATAACATCAGCTCAGATTGCCTTCCAACACTGATGATGAAGATGTTGACGATCCCAATCCACACAATGGTCATTACAACATAATTATTGGTGTATACGCGCCGTATATTATGTACCTTTAGCAAACAAATTAAGTCATAAAAAAATAAGTGCTTGTCTTGGAATTCATACCTTTAATGAACAGTCCGACTTCACTACAATATTACTTGGCTTTAGGTCCTGCAAACATACAGTGAAAGCTAATAAAAATTATTGTGCAATGATAGCTGGGTTAACTTGTGGGTAAGGTACATATAGATGAAGTTCTCACAAGCCGTACGGTGTATACGGTGGGGCTTGCACTCAAAGCATTGCCTCTCCCCAACCCCTACCCCTTGGTAGAAGCTTAGTCCGTGGCATGG
This sequence comes from Montipora capricornis, assembly GCF_036669925.1. Lineage (NCBI taxonomy): Eukaryota > Metazoa > Cnidaria > Anthozoa > Scleractinia > Acroporidae > Montipora > Montipora capricornis. The sequence goes on from NC_090896.1 coordinate 29,253,885, forward strand.
TACAGGTAAGAGACTAAAATCTGACGACACTCGCACCACACAATGGCAAACCAAAAAAAAACACTATTAATTTTGTTCACTAATTATTTCAAGCAATGTTTCAATGGCCTCAGAAATTTCTCTAACAGCTGAAAAATATTAAAAAACTTGAAACAATTCAGTGATAATCTTGCACATTGCCTAGCCTGAATTAGCCAAAGAATCTATAGGTGCTTTTAACCAGCACAGATGGTCAGTGGTTTCAGTACAGTACTGACAGGTGATGATTATTAAAAACAGATTCGTTCAAACCTATGGTTTAGATTCAATTTGAGAATGACAACAAGAACTTCCCTAAACATGATCAACAATATTACTTTGAGATGGCAATGGCTTCATTCTTTTGTAAATGGCAATCCCTCCCCCCCCCCCCCCCTCCCACCAGGACACCCCAGCAGTGCTCAATGTTACGATCACTGAGGTCACCAGTGCAACTGGATTTTATTCACTGGCAACTAACTTTTCACCAGCCTGGTCACTAAGATATTTTTATTATACACTTTAATTTTCTTATTCACCGAAAGAGTGCAATGAATGTCCAACAGTGGTCTATACTTCACGCTTCATGTACGTACGTAGCCTTTGAAAATGGTATTTACATATCCTTTGAAATCTACATTTTTCATTTAACTTCATTCCAGAAGTGACATCCAAGATTAATTTTATTTGGAAAGTGTTCATAATGGATGTTGAATAAAGAAAAAGCCTTTAAAACTCTAAAATACGTAAACCAGCTAAATGCAATGACCGCATACCAGTATGCCTCGCCACATGTTTACTCAGAAATAATGAGAAAGAAATGAAATTGTTGTTCATAATGAATCGTGTTCATACATTTTTTTTTTAATGTGCCACTGTCACTTATGTCAAAAATTGAAACAACCAAATAAAAAACTTAATAGCTGGCGTTTTGGCATCATCATGACATCATTCTCAAGGCACAGTGAATAAATTAATGCGGAGATCTAGTGTTCTTTAATTAGCATTAGCATAAGAGCAAAGGCTCACAAGTTTTTCAAGTAAATATCTTCGCACCAATCGAGTCTCTTTGCACGTTAAGAGAAGGGTTTGCAAATTAAAAGCATTTCCAAGGATCAAGAGTGTATTTAAAATGCGAATGGTCGACTCAGTCACAATCCAGTTCGTTAGCAATATTATGATTGATGTACATTAACTTTTTGTCCAATTATTTATTTTCAAGTCAAAGTACCCAACATTTAAAATTTGCAACTATTTTTGCCCATCTCTGGCTGTCAAGACCGCTTTACCCGCTCTGATTTTCAGCTCGACCTCGCTTGCAGTTTACCTTTCCATCGGGGCTAATTAAAACACAGATCACATTCCACAGGTCACTTGTTGTAGGCCATTGTTGGAAAGTAACCCTAACCCTCAATTTGGCTAACCCTGGGCCTAAGGTTGGTTTTTAGCATATACAGTAGGCCTACGGTTAGCCAAATTGAGGGTTTTGGATTACTTTCAAAAAGGAAAAACAATGACCTGCAACGCGTGACCTGTGGAATGTGACCTTTGTTTTAGACCCGCCATTTGTCGAAATGAATAAGGCCTAAAGGGTCGAAATTTTTAGCAAATAAAATACTTGAGCTGGCAACCAAATCCGAAAACTTACAGAGACCAGCTGGCCCATAGCTTTTTTCCTGAAAGTCAAGCACTGCCATTGGACCTCATGTTGATACATACACCTTACTGAATGGTTTGACATAAAATAGGGCAGATGTTTTTTGAGTTGCATAGTATTTCCACAAGCCCCATTCGGGTGAAGAACAATACATGTACATGTACATGTATACGAGAAACAAGCAAATAATGTCCAGACACATTATAATTACATTATGTTAAACCTTTCAATAAGGGATTTTTTTCCCACTATTGCAACATTTTCCAGTATTTTGGCTTTTTCCTGCATTGACTAAGAATCATATTTATTGTATAACAAGGCGCATGCAAAATTAATGATAAAACAACACAGACAAAACCATTCAAATGTCCCTTATTTGATGGCATGAACAAAAAGACGAGAGACAAGAAATGACAAGCTAAATTCTGGGGCTTTGCATTGTGTTGAAAACAATAATATTTTCCTTTAAGTTTTTAGTTAAATGGTCTTACCCTATGAATGATGCCTGCATCATGAAGGTGCTGTAAGATGGAAAAAAGGCCATACGGTTAACATGTGTTAATGTGTTATAATTATTAGAAGTGTACCTCCTAGCAGTTTGTAAGGCCAATATCACCAGAAAGCAGAATGACATCTTATAGCCCAGAAGTAGAGAATCAGTGCCAACAATAATTGCTGACACAGCATTCTCAATCCACAACAAAACGATTACACAGATTTCATATTATTTGTTGTACCCAATTCAAATCTCCTGCGAGTTAAGATTGTTTGTGTATTGCATTTTCATGATAATGTACAATGTAGCATTCGCACTTAAACGTAAATGATATGGAAATACTCGGAACATTTGAAACATTTTATAGTATTAACCCATGTATAAGTCAACCCCTCATT
>NC_090896.1:29261453-29271453 GCF_036669925.1 Montipora capricornis
ACGGTTCTGGTTTTTGATAATTATTTTGACTTCTACAAACCCTTTTAGAAACACCCTGTAGTGGGTCTTCTTTCTTTAATATTACAATTATTTATTATAATTTATTTTAAGCAACATGAACATGAGCAGTAGTTAATGATTGTATATGCAAATTAATGCAAATCAGTTGTTAACAGCTCATTACATCTTTTAAGAAGAAAATCGTAAAATTTAGTGAGTGAAACAATGGTCAAGTGCCAAATCAGTAGGGCTTTGCTTTTACCACAAGTTAGTGTTTTCTGCCATGTTGGCAAAAGTTTAAAATTGTTGGATAACTTCAGCCCATGACCAAATGCTGCTCAGAAATCACACAAAACAATCTTTGAGTGCAGGCTTAGATTAACAACTAAATATGGGAAACCTTTCAAATTTAATTGGTGCACATTAATTTTATCCTATTTTTCCACATGTGAAATTTGACCTTGTATATTACGATTTTAAAATTTAATATCACCTCAGTTGTATTGCAGATAATGGATTTCATGATAAGTTCTTTTCGTTAACACAACGGCTAAGGTCGGCGAACGATTGAATAATATGACCTGATAAATTCCAAAACAATAGAACAACCAGAGGCCCTCTATCGATCGTGAAGTGCACGAAATTTAAAGGTTCCATTTGAAAAATTACCTTTCGAATTAAAGCTACGTTCGTGCTTTATGTTAAATGCGATAAATGTTGTTCTAACCAATGTGAATCAAGGAAAATCTCGGGACGTAACAAGAACGTGGAATATGTTAATCATGGGGAAACCCCAAAATCACCTTTCACGGAACGAAATGGTTTGGAAATCTAGCCATAAAAGATTATGAACGCAACGTCCAAACTCCAATTTCAAAATTTAGGCCGGACACTTTGGTTAGCGAACAAATATTTAACATTCTTAAAAATAAATTATTCACCTGGCAATCTTCAAAATAAATAACATATACCAAGGGGTTAATAACCCTTGGTTTCCTGTAAGTATTTTTAACACTCCAGTGTTTTTTTTTTAAATTTGTTCCTTTTTCATGCCTCTACAAATGAGGTTTGCATAATTTTCACGAAATATAATGTGTTTCGAGGTAACAGACAGTAGATAAGTGCCACATGACGTTATACAAGAGAGAAATAAGACGGAGATATCTGTGTATCGCTTACCAAACCATTCCTTGTGCGCCGGAACCAATGGGTTGTAAGTTGCGGTACCGCTTTAACACCGTAAAAACAGTGTCCCCAACTTGTATCGAATAAAACATTTCCGCAGATAAATTAACGAAATTCTTCAATCCACCATCACTTTTCTCCCCCAATACGGCCTTGTCTATAGCCCTACAAAACCAAGGAATTAATTCACAACACCTAAACATTTAGCGAACACTGGAAGCCATACTGTTATGTGGCCAAGTACGGTATCAAGACGCATGCGTCAAGTATTATATAATTATCGCTGGGGCACTGAGTCCTAGAAACAAACAAGACCGGAAGTAATTCGATCAGGGAAAAAACCTCCGAAATAAAATTGTTATTAGGAATTCATTTTCGTTGAGAATGCACCAAATGATTCTGAACTATGCAAAAGCGTTGAAACTGAAGTAAAGCAGATATAGAAGCATTTTTCAATTTCAATTCCCACGACTTAATCCTAGCACTCACCGACCCAAGAACCGGAAATGAATTTTCATTTTCTGACCGACACTATCATGAAAGGTGAATTAAATTAGAGCATCATTTGATATAGATGCGGGAAACTTTTGTGTAAGAAACGGATTGAAGAACTAATCTTTCAATATCCGCAAAGGAACAAGATATTTTATCTAGCAAGAAATATGGTAATATTTCAGATTAAGGAAATTTATAAACTGAAGTTTTCTACCACCAGCTGTACTTTAAAGATGTGAGTGATATAATAACAGATATTGCTAGTTTTACAGTTATCGCACTACTTTCGCGAACTTCTTATTTCCATTCCAAAAAATTGATGAAACATCATTGAGGACTGGCTTATGGAGTTAAGTCCAATAACCGTCAGCCGTGTATACTGGTATTTTCGAGTTCCCGTTTGCAGAAATATGTCAAATATGATTACGCTGCATTTTTAGTACCTTTGTGCTTAATCATTATGCTGCTTTTCCGGCTTTGAGAAGGGGGAAATCTACAACAAGAAATCCGAAAACCGGAATTTGAAACCAAAAGTCAACGACAATAACTTGTAATAATGGACAAACGACGTGGAAAACTAACAAGTATAGTCAGCTCTTTTTGACATGGTGCATGTCCACTGCATTTAACATCCACTGGAACAAAATGATAATCTCTTCGATCTTCCCTGGTTGAGCTTTGCAAACAAATTCAACCATTTTCCGTCTTCCTATATCGTTTTGTACGAAGTTGTACTTTAATAAGCTAACACAGATTGATCTGTTTGGGTTCTTTACCTGAAAGTGAGCAGAAAATTGTAGAAAATAGGTATTTCTTCCTCGACTTCCATAATTAGGGTGGTCCCTCATTAAAGATTGTGAAAGCAGCGAAGCAAATTAGGGTATACGAAAATTACCTCTTATGAATTATGCCTCGCGAATTAAAGGACTAGTAGTGGTAAACGAATCTGAATCTGCTAAAAATAAACTCAGTCAGCTTGGCTTACCTGTGACAAACTTGATCATGCCACTTCGACTGTTACATTGAATTTTCTTGTAGTGCGACTTGGCAAAACGGGTTTTAAGGTAACGTTGAGCAAAGTGACAGCGCCAAACTGATGCGCAGTGGGGAAACAGGCAATACACCAATTTATAGCATTAAACGGTACGTATAAAAATCTCTAGATTTTTTGTTTCCGTTTTACGGAAAGCAGTATAGTAGCTGTGTCCATTCTAAAGAATCGTGGGTCAACTTTTTCTCAGGGTCATCTCTTGACAGTTGAGGGAAATGAAAGAGCGTGGGATCGAGGGTGTTCTGTTTGCTTCGAGCGGCATCATGGCACCTACCTCCCGGCGACCCTCCCGGCCTGATTGGTTAATTTGTGCGCGCGCATTCAATTTTTGATGTTTGTGATGCAATAAAGGTGTGAGTCGTGCGAAAGTTTAGATTTGGCTTTGTTCGTTGAAAAAGATGGGAAATGCTTGGAGTACATTTAAGCAACGACGAGATGAGAGAAAAAGGTACTTTGGCTTTTAAAATCGAGTTTTCAAAAAAAATTGTCTCCGAACCGTCACCGACCGAGAGTGAATTTCATAAGAGTGTTCTTATGGCATGGGTGAGCAATAACGATAAAAACGATTATGAAAATAAAACCAAACAAACAATAAAAGTAAAGTAAAATAAAATAAAACAAAGTAAAAAATAAAAATAAATGAATAAATAACTAAACACATTAATAAACAAATAAATAAATAAATAAGCAATAATCTGTCTGTAATGTACTAAGCCAAACGCAGTAAACTTTGTAGCTACTTTCGGATACCAAGAGCAACAGACAGATTATTGATAATTTGATTATTAATGTGTTTAGTTATTTATTTATTCATGTATTTTGTTTTATTCTGTTTTGCTTTTATTGATTCTTGTTTGTTTGGTTTTATTTTCATAATCGTTGTTATTGTTATTGTTTTGTTGCTTAGATACTAGAGTTATTTTTCGTGTAATACCATACAGGGTGGTCTTGAATTTAAACTGACGATGTCTGTAGACGAAACTAGGTTATGTGTGGGTTGGAAGTAAAAGCAAATTAGGCTTTCGTTATCACTATGGTGTTTAGTGATGCTTTCTTGGCTTCGACAAACAGAATTTCCCAAAGTCTGCGCTGGGCCAAGACCGCAAATTGATACAGAAACGCTCTTATTTAATTCACTCTTTTAGCGACATATTTCGAAATACCGTAGCATGCTATGACTTAGCTACTTAGCGAAGTTAAATGAGAAATCTGATCGATGTTTTAATTAAAAACGTGATCCTTTATTATTTCTTTTCTTTTCTGTCTCAATGAAACCCTTCACACTCAGACTCCATCCAAACCAATGGATTCATGTCTATCATCCACACCAAGACGCTCAAATAGCTATAGTTTATGGGGTAAAAACTTGTAACAAAGCCTGTTCCAAGTGGATGTTTGGATGAAAAACACTGAAAACGAGCGAAAAATACAATAATGGCTCTCATTGGTCCTAAATAAAACTAGACAAACAAACGACGAAAGAAATTTTGCGTTTCATTCTTAGCAAAACGAATGCATGGTAATTGGCCATTTCATCTTCCCGCGCCCAGTGCCGACCGCATTTTTGAGATTGCGCTGTGATTGGCTCATAGATCAAGCAATCTTTGCTTTTGCAATTGCCTGTGAGCATGTTTCCCATTTGCGAGTTACGAATGATTAGGGATTGCAAGATACAACGCTGAATTCAATGGAAAACAGCTTGAAATAACAAAAAATTGATTCATGTTTTTTTCCCTGCTCCAAGGAAGACACCTTATTATGTCATTTCTGCATCTGAAAGAGATGACATTATGAGAAAGAAAGCACAGATGGAGGAACAAATCAACGCTTTGAATAAACAGATTTACAAGGAAAAGGCAGCGTGGGTGACAACCAGAAACACTCCTCTTTTACATGAAGAAATCACCAGGTATGAATTTAAAGCTTCATATATGCATTATCCTCTGATTAAACAGAATAGGCACAAAAGGCCTGGCTAACAGGTCAGCAGCGTCTTGTTTCGAAACATTCTCGATCCAGATCCCATCGTTTCTCTTAGCCGGCGGGGCCTTCGCACGAGAAAACGAAGGGCTAGCTCTTGACACCAACACGATCTCTTCTTCAAATGAAGGGTTATCCTTCATTGTCAGTTTGCTCCAAATGAAGTCTAATCCTCCATTTAGATTACTCTGTCCCAGGACTTGTGGTTGTAAATAAAAAATCATTAGTGAATTATGGTTAAGTCTAAAGCTTGATTTTAAAATGGTTAGCTTTCTCTTGAAGTTTGGTAACCGACATTTTTCACTGTGTAAGCTTGCTTCTTAGCGGCTGTTAATAAACGTTTACAGGGGCACTTTTGGAAGAAAAAATTTATGAAAAATAATAGCCTCTCAGTCAGTGATGTGGTAGTCTATTGGTTAAGTGAGTGGGTTATTAATCACACGTTCCCAGGTTCGAGCCCTGCGAGTCCAGACATTAGGGTTTGGCTTTTAAAAGAAATGTGTTTATTTCCCATGATCACTATCAAGCTTTCATTGTCCAAAATGAACGATCATACTTCACTTGGAAGAAATTGACAATTAAGAATAAATGCTTACTTCATAAATGATACAAGGAATTGGGTTAGAAAAGTGCGCGGATTGTAAAAGGAGTCTTCGCTTTTCATGCAATCTGTACAGCATATATATTACGCTTGTTTACTAAGAACTTTTAATTGTGAGTTTGGGTACTCTGCAGTTGAAATGACTCTTTTTCTCAGGAATGTCGAGACTTAAAAAAGCATCGCCTTCAATACCCTGCGAGCAGAGTCTCTTTCGATCTTCCTAGATAAGTCGGGAAGAGGAAAGTAGACTCTGCTCGCCGCCTCCACATTCTTTGATTTGCCGCTCATCCAAAGAATGGACCATATTCGTATTCTCGGTATTGGACTGGAGATAGCTTGCAATGGAGGCTAATGCGGGGGAATCTTTTCAAATGCAAATACTTTTTAATATATTCCCCCGCACTAGCCTCCATTGCAAGCTAGTTCCAGTCCAATACTGAGAATACGAATATGGTCTATTGGATGAGTCAGTCCAGTTTCGACTTGTCAAACCTGTTTTTTTTATTTTTGCGCGTGATCAGTCGCCACGCGTCATCAATATTTTGAAATTTACAACAGCGTGGCAATTTTAACTGTTAGAATTTCCATGAGTTTTTCCTATATGTGTCGGTTAAACTAGCCTGACAGAAACCTATAAATTTTTCAGTAAAAAAATAAAATGGCATTTTTAAGATATATGGACTATCTTGAGTTTCCAATGAAATGATTCCTTGATTGTCGTGTGTTTGCCGGAGTTGTTCGAAAATATTCCGACTTCTTTTTCGTTTTGTGGCTACTGGTCACGCGTGACTGACACCGGATACACAAATTTTCAATTTTTAACGCATGCTCAATACAAAATGTGGAGGCGGCGAGCAGAGTCTACTTTCCTCTTCCCGACTTATCAAGGAAGATCGAAAGAGAATCTGCTCGCAGGGTACGCCTTCAACCGATCGACGCGGCAGGCTTTTCGACCATTCGTTTTTGTTATGAAAATTCGCACTGCTTATTGTAGCGATCTAATTGGATGAATCTCAGCTTTGGCGCAATTTTATATATGGAATTAAAATTGTTCCGGGGCACGCTATGCCTGTCTGCTGAAGGTGGGTATTTACGAGTCCAAAAAACTCAAATATTTATACAGCGCATCAACAATTCTCTTTTGTGCCGGATTCAATACACATGGAGAAATGTCTAAATCTTTTTATTTATTTATTTATTTATTATTATTATTTTTTTACACATACAATACATTTGCTACTCACACTACTTATACCTACACTACTTACACCACATGAACAGCTTACAATACATATAATACTGAATCACTAACAATATAGTCATCATATATACACTTATCGTACTTGAAAGTATGCTATAATTCTAACAGGAGTCTCTTACACTAGATGGTAACATAATGGCTGATGTAAAAAACCGCGTTCCGCCCTCTCTCACGGGCAATCGCTTATCTTGTGCGCGCACCAAATTCCCGAAACAGAAAAAACGTCTGTGAGCAGGGTAGCATTTGGTAATACTAGACGGGAATAATTCAATTAAAATGAAATCGTAGAGGCACGTGCAATAGTAAGTTGCGAAACACTTCGTGACAATATATGAATTTTATTCCAGGAGCATTTGGCCTGGATATGTTATATTAATATTGTTCCCAGAGTCGAATATTTCTACACTGATGATCTATAAACAGACGTAGGGTTGTACATTTTTTCATTGGGACAGCTGTAATTGTTTCTTAATCTGTTTACAATGTGTACGAAGTATAGTACGTACAGTCGTATGTGACAAGCTAGCGTGACCAATCTCTGCGCGTTTGTTAAATTATGCGTCATATGATCTTGTTATCCCGTCTAGTATCTGATTTGGGTCAGTAATACTTCACCTTGTTAACTGTGTGGTTTGAGCAGTGGTTAATTTTCATCATTGTATGTTATTTTCGGACCAAAACATAATCGGGTTTCATTATTACAGAAGCATCTGATGACGCGTAATAAGCGCTGCGTGGGAAGTGTTTAGATAGCTCAAGCCCTGAAGTTGCTGGACACATTTTGGTCAAAATCAGTTATGGATGAGATTGAGAGATGGATTTAACTTCTCTCACAACAAGCAATTGTACGTTGTTCGTTCAACAAAACTTTGCGTTATTATAAAAAATATGAATTCATTCAGCGGGCCGGCTAATTTGCATACGTTTTATTTACTCAGATACTCAAATTGCTTACTTTAGTGTGAGAACTGTATTGGATTCCCAGAGCTAAAACCTTCCAGTAACTTAGTTCAATAGCCAAGGTTTTATTCTATATGGGTTTTACAAGGAAGCGGCATATACCAGAGGGCTTTTACAACAGTTAAAGTTCGCCTTCATTTATTAACATTTCCAGAGATACAAATTTGACCTTTTTAAACTTGTCGATTGTAATTGTTAAAAACTTCTTTCTTTAAATTTTCTTTCATAAAATTAAAGAGTAAGTATGTAATAATTCTCGGCTGAAGTTTTGATGTTAGGGATTGTTTCTTATGCGTTCAATGTTTTCTCGAAGTTGCGGTCGGATTCCGTTGTTTTGAGTACGAAAAACGAGCAAAAAATCGATTTTTCAAACTTTTTGTAATTTCTCCCGTACAATGAATCGCTTGAACCTAAAACTATTTTTTCTTGAATTAGGGTACTAAAAGGGATGTTTTGGCAAAAGAAAAAAAAATTCGAATTTTCACGAGTGTCTTGCGATTTGCGATTTTCTGGGAAAATGGCTCTTAAATAACTGAGGAGAAAGTGCTGCCTTTGTGATTACATCTGCAAATGGTTAGACTCTCTAGTCTTCTTGGATAAGGACGATAAGCCGGAGGTCCCGTCTCACAACCCTTGTTCATTAACTCTGTGGGACGTTAAAGATCCCACACACTACTCGACAAGAGTAGGGGACAGTGTTCCCGGTGTTGTGGTCTGACCTTTCCAGCATGTGGTCGGCTTGACAGGATTAGCTTGAAGGGCTTCTGTGTGAATGAGACCACAATTGTGTATAACAGCCAGAAGCCAGGCTACTTAGTCAAGTGCTGGAGCCTTACTCAAACTCAAACTCAAAACCAGTACCGTCTGCACACTGTGTAATTTTCATTTCTTTCTGGCCCACCTGAATACCTCTGATGGTTGGATCTTTTTGTAGAGCACTGGAGAGAAGCTCAATTCCAATAACAAAGAGTAGACCCGACAAAGGACAACCTTGTCTGACACCTCTTTCCAAAAGACAAAAAGTCTGAAGCGTGCCCATTATGCAAAACGCTACCAGAGGCGTTGTTGTAAATGACGTCAAACCAATTTAGGATGTCAGGGCCGAAATTAAATCTTTGTAGCGCCGCTTTTATGTAGTCCCATGCAATTGTGTCAAACGCTTTTCGGAAGTCCAAAAAAATTGCAATGCCGGGTTTTCTTTCTGCTTAGTGTGAAACATAGCGTCTTGAATTAGTCGAACATTCTCGCCTATGATACGACCTTTGATATAACCGGTTTGATTAGGCCTAGGGTTGATGATTTTTGGAATGTCTAAGTTCTTATTGGCAGAATTCATCTCAACAAATCTTACACCGCTGGCACAAAACTCGAAAAAAAACCATTTCCAAATTCATTTCAGTGCCATTTTATGGTCGTAATCGTAGTTTATTTATCCACGTGGAGCGTAGGAGTCGTAACTCGTTGAGACGCTCTCATGCCAGCCATGATACATCACATCAAGAACAGACCACAACATTGGGAGCTCCATGCCTTAATCTTCGCGAATAGTGTGTGGGTTCTTTTGCGCCCCACAAGGTTATGAACGGTAGAGACTTGTTTCCATATCTCAACGTGCCCTTGGACGTGAGGGGCCTGGAACAACAAAACTGAAACAACCCAAACCCATGCAAAAATGCTAACCTCAGGCCTAAAAATTATCTAAAGCATATTGTTTAGGCCTAAGGTTAGCATTTTTGTAAAGGTTTGGGTTGCTTCAGCTATTGTACCCTTCACCCCCTAGCGCCACCCCGGACCCCTCACGTCCAAGGGCACTTTGAGCTTTACCGTTATGAATATTCTTTGATTGCGGATGACGTCACGGCAGCCATGTTGGTGGAAAGAACAATAGCGAAGAAGTCTTTTGGGAATTTGACTCTATTATTATGCAAAATTCGAGCTATATTTTTCTATTGTTTTGGCACCAACATGGCTGTCTTATCACGTGCGTGCAATCAAAGAATTGAAAGGTTGTGAGACGGGGCCTATACGGTTTATCGTCCTTGTCCGAGAAGACTAGAGAGTCTAACCATTTTGCAGATGTCATTACAAAGGCAGCACTTTCTCCTCAATTATGTTAAGACCCTGAGTGTTGGTCCTGCCGGAGTCAAACTCACTGCCTCCCGCGTGGCAGCCCGGTACTAAACCTACTGAGCCACCAGAACTTTGAGACCCGAACTTTGGACGAATAATTAAAGTTTGAACCGGTTAAAAACCTGCTTTAACCAGTTTGAACTTTAACGCCTGCCCAATGCCGGAAGAGTAGTTACGTCACGTTGCGCATGCATGATAGAAGGACGAGATCCATGCAGAGCTTTAAGGCCCGTTCAAACGGTCATGATAGTTGATGATAGTTGATGATAGTTTCAACTATCACGCACGTTTGAACACGAACTATCATTCACTATCATCAACTATCATCAACTATCAT
>NC_090896.1:29276453-29278953 GCF_036669925.1 Montipora capricornis
GCACTTCGAATTCATTTCCTTCAGCATCTTCCTTTATAATCTTTTCTAGGATTGCTCAAACCATGGAATCAGCTAAAATGAGACATGACACCACTTCCGAAATCCTAAAGAAATATGGACATTGGAATCACTGCCCAACGTGTTCGCAGAGAGTGTATCTAAAAGGACTTGACAAGCTCAAGGCACCGTAAACATGTTATTGATATAAATAAAATGCACTTGCTTGAGTTAAGGATTAAAATTCATTCCATAGCTTCTGATTTGACTGTATCCAGCTGGTTATCGCTTTTCGATCACTAGGCGTGTTTCGTATTCTGAAGGTTGCACTGCAACGAGCATGAAAAACGGATGTGTAGAATTGCTTCTCCAGACGCAAATTATTTTATCCACTTTCCAGTCCATGTTTGAGAATATTAAACTGGCCTGTTGTAAGTAGAAAAATTCAGTCATGATAAGTGAAAGGAGGAGGGAGAAGGGAGGAAGGAGAAGGAAGACGGGGAAAGGAAGAAGGGAGAAGGGTGAAGGAAGAAGGGAGAAAAAAGAAGGGTGAATGAAGAAGGAAGAAGGGTAAAGGAAAACGGGTGAAGGAAGAAGGGAAAAGGGTGAAGGGAGAAGGGAGAAGGGCGAAGGAAAAAGGGAGAAGGGTGAAGGAAGAAGGGCGAAGGAAGAAGGGTGAAGGAAGAAGGGTGAATGAAGGAAGAAGGGTGAATGAAGAAGGGAGAAGGAAGACGGGTGAAGGAAGAAGGGCGAAGAAAAAAGGGAAAAGGGTGAAGGAAGAAGGGTGAATGAAGGAAAAAGGGAGAAGGGTGAATGAAGAAGGGAGAAGGAAGACGGGTGAAAGAAGAAGGAAAAAGGGTGAAGGAAGAAGGGAAAAGGGTGAAGGAAGAAGGGCGAAGGAAAAAGGGAGAAGGGTGAAGGAAGAAGGGAGAAGGAAGAAGGGTGAAGGAAGAAGGGTGAATGAAGGAAGAAGGGTGAATGAAGAAGGGAGAAGGAAGACGGGTGAAGGAAGAAGGGAAAAGGGTGACGGAAGACGGGTGAAGGAAGAAGGGAAAAGGGTGAAGGAAGAAGGGCGAAGGAAAAAGGGAGAAGGGTGAAGGAAGAAGGGAGAAGGAAGAAGGGTGAAGGAAGAAGGGTGAATGAAGGAAGAAGGGTGAATGAAGAAGGGAGAAGGAAGACGGGTGAAGGAAGAAGGGAAAAGGGTGACGGAAGACGGGTGAAGGAAGAAGGGAAAAGGGTGAAGGAAGAAGGGCGAAGAAAAACGGGAAAAGGGTGAAGGAAGAAGGGGAAGATGAGTGAACGGCGAGGGGTAAAGGATTAGGGGCGAAGGGTAATTTTTATACATAACAGACGTCCAATAGCGTTAGAGACTCGGCAGTTTTTTGATTTTTTGAGTGTTTTTAATTTGAAAAACCCTTAACCGCGGGGTGCAGGGCTGGTATTGTGGTAAATGTTTCTGGACCAATGTCAGTGAAGAGAGAATTGCACAGTTAGGAGGCAGGCCATCCCTGCAATCCACACCACCGTACGCTCCCTAGCTTGAGCGATAGCGATTTCGACTTCGCCCTAAATCATGTGAAAGCCAAGACCATTTAAAATGCACAATTATTTCTTTTATCAATTCAAGGATAAAATAAACCACTAACATACCTAGGAATTTTAATGGGAAATTCAAGAAGCACTTCCCAGAAAATTTCAATGACAGGATGATATCGATAGTACTCGCCTTTGTACTCGACAAACTGACAAATTGCAAAACACGTAAGCTACTCTTTAGCGACGCATGACACTAACTACCGTCGTAGTGGTTGCATGCAGGGATGGCGCAGTAGTGAGAGCACTCACCTCCCACCAATGTGGCACAGGTTCGATTCCCAAACTCGGCGTCATATGTGAGTTGAGTTTCGGGTTCTCTACTTTGCTCCGAGAGGTTTTTTATCCGGGTACTACGGTTTCCCTCTTAACTAAAAGAAAATGTTGTTTCTGAAGAATGAGCAGGCGAATAAGGGTGAAATAACTATTTTCTCGGCACGAGATACAACAAGGCCTGGGTTCCAGGCTGGGGCATCATGGGTAGCGCGTGAATGTCATCCAGTCCTCAGAACCAACCGCGTTATTTACTTTGTTCGTTTCGCCTTTCAGCTTGGTTGGATCGGCCGTTCTATTTTTTTTCACTTTTTTAAAGCCTTCGTAGGATGGGCCTCTAACCACTTAGAGCTAGCGTCATGGTTCCTACCCAGATTTCCTGAACATTTTTCCCCACAGGGGTTTTTGTGGCCTCCGTTCTAACCACATTTGTTTTGTTAGCGGTTGTTCAGCTCTGCTAGTTTTCAGGATTTCCGTTCCTTTCTTATGGAATTTTTGTATATACTAGCTTATATCGCATTGTATGTTATATATTGTATGTCAGCGTTGATGTTCCCTAGCCTAACTGGTACTAAGCCCGAGAGCATATTTGGGGTAGTAGGCCAGATGCATATACTACAGTGTAAGATAGCTTGGT
>NC_090896.1:29283953-29293953 GCF_036669925.1 Montipora capricornis
ATGTATTCACTTGATTAAAACTTAAACATAGCACTTCAGCAGTTTAGCTTCAACAGTGAGTTCTTGAGCAGCAGCCAAAAAATTGCCCATGCATTAAGTTTTTGATCCATTCGAACAAAACTTGCTGAGCTACAAGCCAGCAGCAATATTGTAGTGTTTCAACACTAATCTTTTGGACCACTAGCTAGATTGGCTTGATGTTAACTCCAAGTTTCTTTCTGGTTTTAAAAGCCTCTTGCCACCTGAGAGCACCAACATTTGTAGCATCTCCAGTTAAAACTCAGAACCTCCTTCTGACTTGATTTGTGGTGTGATGGTAACAGCATGACTTAGCACCACTCAGTTCACTCAATAAAGTGACTTGAATGAGTCCCCTTTCAAGGACTTTCATCAATGTGCAATGTTGAGAATCGCACATACTGAAGGCCTGCATAGGTAGAATTGTGACAAGTTCTTTTTTCCATTAATACTAATAATCACAAATCATTATTAATATTAATAATAATTGGTCACCATTGTTGTTGTTGTTGCTGTTGGATACCAAAGCCCTTTTTATAATCCTACCCATGCCCCAGGCCTTGACTAGTCGTCGCCAGTGCAATCTCGCATATGATTTTCCAGTAAGTCGTGAGGAAATAACTTCCTGCAATTTGGACACTGCAGCTGGCTGCCTTGGTTCTGCAGGTAGTGTAGCCGATTGGGTGGAGTGGTTTCTTTTGGAGGTGAGATTGGTGAATCTGTAAAATCATCCCCTGGCCCATCGGCACATGCCTCCAGGCCATAATTTGGCCTTGACCTGTGTTGTTGTTGCATTTGTTTGGCACAAGAGCGTCCTGATGTTTGGCGTTTAGAGAATGCTTGGCTCTGGATGGAAGACAAAAAAAGAGTCATTAGAATACTGCCACTATCATCTACTTGAAAGCATCTTATTTCCTTTCCACTGCTTTTTTTCAACATTTGATAATTTTGATACCCTCCAAATTGATTTGACTTGTCATCCCCTCAATTTGCTGGATACTTATGCAAGGTCGTAAATTGCATAAAGTTGCATAAAGTTGCATAAAGCCAGTGTTTCTGGCCGACATAATGCATGCTTTGATTGGCTAAGAGCAGCCACACGATACAGCATTATTCGTCCATAGGCCCATTATGGATTATATGCAAATTCAAATGTTTTCTTCTTTAGAACCGTTCTGTTAGCCCTATAATAAACAACTTAATAACCTCAACCGTTTGATTGTTACAGGAAAATCTCAAACCTTGGACTAGCTTTATTGACTGTGCAAATACGGCAAGGCCTCAGTTTGAGATTTTGCTGTAACAATCTCAATCTCGGCTATTAAGCTGTTATTATTACGATATTTAATGGTGACTTCAGAAGCTGGCAAGCAGGAGCAGATATTCCTGCTTCTTTCATCATCTACATCTACATTTATTAAAGTCCATCAAAGGGAGGGCCCATCACCGATAGACTATAAAGCCGGTTGCGCCACGGAGACATCCTTTGCTCATAGAGTAAAATAAATCCTTCAATGCCAAAGCTGAAAGTAGATGCAATTCTTTGCTGTGGTTTTATGCATGCTCTGTTATCAACACATAAGCCAAAACCAAGCCAAACTCAGGCTTGGTAAATATGAAGACTGGCTTCAATTTGCGATAGATAAGTAATTGAACATTAGTATTTACTGTAGTCACGACAGTAGTCCCACCTGTTGCTGTTGTGCCTGAGCTTGCGAGTACATTCTCTCAATATTCTGCCTCAAACCAATGTGCTCCTTCTTGAGCTGTTCATAACTTTGAATGACATGATCCCTTCCTCTTGACATTTTCTCTAAATCTGACAAGGCCTTCTGTTTTTCGTCCCTTTCCATCTTGAAATCATTCTCATAGCCAGCAAGCTGATGACAAAAAAGGAGATGGGTGAGCAGTGTCACCCAACCCATGCTTACAGGGTGCTGCATTGCACAAGGGATTAACAATGCTACATGTACACTGCATGGTAAGAGTAAAAATTTAGAGAGCAAACTGGAAATAAATGACAAATTTTAAATGTTGAGCATGTCACACTGCTATAAACATACATGTACGGTGTTAAAGGTTTACCGGACCATATCATGAACACATAAAATAACTCAGGAGAACTGAAAGCAGACTGGGCTAAATACCCATCAACTAGGCACACCAGGGTCACTTATAAATCATGTCATGTTAACTTAGAACCGATGCCAAGGACATGATACTGATATAAAAAATAACACTTACTGCATCCTGCATGAGCTTCACTTCCTCTTGTTGCTCATTAAGCTGTTTCTCTTTTTCATCAAGGCGCCTTGCTAGCACTTCCACTTTCTGCTGAAGTTCATGTACTTGTTGATTTCGCCTTTCAAGTTCCTCTTGATGCTGAAGGTTTTAAAAAAAAAAACATAAAATTGGTAACCTGAGCATGGTGCCCAAAGCATATAGCATACTTACATGTGTTTACTCAGTACCAACAATAACAATAATCACTATGATCATCTTCATCCACTAGGGATGCTTATTACTGGGTTGCCTTATAAGGCAAACCCAGTCGAGGTCTTCGTTTAGTTTGTTTGTTTTCTTTTTTTTCTTTTTTTTAGTTTTTTTTTTTTCCGTGTCGGTAAAAGTCTTGCCTGTCACTCCCCTGGTAAGTGGTGTCTTTGTGTATAGAGCCTTCTGGGCGTATTTTCTTAGGATCGAGAGGGTAGTGGAACTGCGTAGATTTCTCTGGTGGGCACAGTAGAATCATTAACTTAGCCTGCAATGGCGTCGAAAGTCATGCAACGCGAATGGCGTTTTAGTGGATCCTTAAACAAAATATACCCTTATGGAGCTCAATAATGGAAAGTCAGTTGGATAAACTAGGCATGAATCTCAAAAGCGACGAGTACTGGACCTCGACAACAATCTATCGCCCGTCGAGACGAAATCAAAGTGAGCAGTATTTACCTGAAGTACATGGTAATTTGACACAATTGAGTTTCTTGTCTTCACGCACGCAATGAAATAGGAAGAGGTTTTCGCCTCTAAGAGCAAATATGTTGTTTGTTTCAATAAAATTTTCGCTGGAAAAGGATTCTGTGGTATTTTCTGCCTTTGTGAATTATAATATCATGTTGTGTATTGAATTTTCGAGCTTAAGGTTGAAATGTGATAAAACAATGGGAGAAGTTTTTTAGTATTGCTCTGTAAGCAGGAAGGGTTCACAGGCCTGTTGGAAGCGTGCTTGAGTTTCAACAAAATGAGCCCCAAAATCAGTGAAAACTTGTGACACAGATGAATAATAAAGTAGCTGCTATTTCCAAAATGATGGAATTACCTGGTGATAAATAACGTCGTACGTGTCTTGGAGAGTAAATTTTGACTTTGCATAAATAAGAGTTGGGCGATTGTGATCTTTGTTTTGACTTCGCTCATTTCATTGTCAAACTTTATAACACTTGACAGAAAAAGAAACTTACAAAAACCCGGTATCTTGCCATCATTTGACACAGATGCTTCACTGTTTGGCGAGTAAACATACAGCGGTAACTTAATCACGGCGCCCGCTGAATTCCGGCCATGTCACTTTCGATTTTGCAATTTACTTGAACGTAGCAAAAATCTCCCAAAATGTTTGTCGCTGATCGTAACTTTTTATATTCTATATTCACGGTTCAAAATTAATGTTGTTTTGATGTCGTAAATATTTTATTCTCCATCGACCGTCCGGGAAACTTCCTTCTGCTCTTTCTGAAAACTGTGAATCAATAGTTATTTGCTTTTTCATCAATATTTGTTTTGCATAAAGCAAGCTAACAAGATCTGTACCTTGCTGAGTTTGCATTTGTTAGAGTTAATAGTATTTTCGGTCCGATGCTTCTGTTTTAAGAGGGGTACATTATTTTGGTCTCCCATCCAAACACTAACCCCGCCCGGCAGGGCTTAACTTCAGTGAACTTTATTATTAGAAAGCCTTCAGATGCTCAGAGGGCACACTTGTGGTAAACAGAAGTTGTGAGGGAACTTGAAAATTATCAACATGTCAGCCCAGAAGCCAATGTTTCTCGCTTCTCTTTTATTTGTTATTCTTCAGAGACTGGAATGCTGTATTTCAATACCACACAATTCAGTGCCTTCTGATTTTCTGTAGCACGTACCACAGGCAACCCAGTGTATGCTTCACAGAAGCATCTAGTTTACTATGAGATCCTCCAATCACCATGTTAAAGGGGCTAGGTCACACAATTTTAGGCAATTTCAGCACTGATCGAATGGTCATAGAATTAACTAAAATATTAATTAAATAACTGTTCAAAACTATAGAAGAACTCTAACAAAACACAGGAAAGCCAAGAAGGAACATGGATGGACAAAACTGGAGAGGATTGAAATGGAATGAATTTGGGTAAATTTGAAAAAAGGCAGCCCACCTTTTTTCAAATTTATATCAGTCTATATCAAAATGTCATTTACAAAGCTGGAAAATCATTCACAGTTGTTATGTGGCCGTGATTTTGCAAATGAAAGACTCTTGCTCTGTCAATTTGACGTTTAGAGCTCATAAGCTGTAATTAACAAAATTAAACAATATTACCTAAAAAAGCGTGACCCGGCCCCTTTAAAAAATGTACATTGCATGCTGTATTAAAAGTACTAAGCTAAGAAGTCAATCTCTCATTTCCGTTTTGTTCCCTTGGCATTCATGACACAGTCACACTCATAAGTCTAAACATGACAAATCATGGTTCAACTTACAGATTGTTGTTGGACATTGCAGATCTCAATTATATCTTTATAGTTTGTCAACTCCTCCAGTGATTTGTTAAGTTCATCTTGTAACCGGTCATTCTCTTCTTTTGTTGTCTGTAATTCTTCCAATAGTTTCTGATTGTCCTCTGCCAGCTTGTTAACTTCCTCCGAAGCTGCAGATTCCTTTTTCAAATGATCAAATGATACACAATCAGTAAAATAAGTATTTAAATTATTAATGCAATGAAAGATCAAAGGAATTGTTGATCACTCAATGTATAAGAATGAAATAATTATGTTCTGTAATTTCTATTAATTATATAAATAACAAAAACAAGTTTCATCTTAGTTTCAGGGATTATTTATGTACTAAATTAAGGGAGAGCGAAAGATATTACTGTGACAGAAGGAAAGTAAATACATGTGAACTAGTTATGACCTTAAGTAGCCACTGATATCCCCTGTGTGACCAGAACTTTTGACAACTTAGAACCCTGCTAAACATCAATTTTTGGAAGCACGCTAGCTAAGTGCGGCCAGGTCTAAATATATATTAAGCATGCCTAGTAAACCACATTAAGAAATTACACAAAATCCCTGCACTGGTGTCATTACCAATTAATTAATACCTTCAAGTGAAGCAAGCAAGAAACTACTTTTTGCATACTTTAAAATGTGCTTTCTTATTTATTATTGGTCACTTGATCAAGTGCAAGATAATGTTCTGTTGATGGTAGATTGCTTCAATGTTCCATCAATTCAATCATGGACAACCTTAGGAGATAGAGCCTTTGCTATTGCAGCACCTAAGATGTGGAACTCTTTACCAAGGGAGTTGTGTCAAACTGATAGCATTGCTTAATTCAAAGGTCTATTGAAGACGCATCTTTTCAAGCTGGACTATTGTTAGTTACTTCCTGAGTAGGTTAATATTCTTTTATGATTATTACTTACCTAGGTTGAGGTTATTTTAATTTACTTATTTAAGCAATAGACCACAAGTTTCTATGGTTTATAGGCTATAGGTTATAAGACGAAGTTTTTTCATGAGTTTACTGGCACAATAAAACATAGCTAATTGACCAAATACAATGATATTTATTGTAATATGCGATAGATCACTGTTATGGATATCGCACAGTAGAAATAAATATAAGGAGTGCAAAAAGTTCACTGGTAGGTAATTGCTTAAGCTACATGTTTCCATCCCCTTGATAAAAGAAAATTGCCAAGAAATCCTAATATTACCTGAAGCTCCCCATCCTGGTTATCATACACCTGATTCATAATTTCCCGAACTTCTGGTTGTGTTCTAATCAGGTCACCAAGTTCTTTCTTCATATCTCTAACTTTCAAGATCCTATCATCTTTGAGTGACTGAAGTTCACCCTTAATTGCCTCATTCTCTGTTACAATGGTTTCACAGAACACTTGCTTAGCATTAAGGTTCCTTTCCAGCTTAGTTACTTGCGCTGTAAGTGTTAACACCTGGTTTCGCAGCGCCTCAGTGTTGTCATTTTCCAGAGAAGATAACATCCTTTTAAGTTCCTTGACCTCATTAACTTTCATGTCTCTTTCATCCCTCAATGTCATGATTATCTCATGAAGTTCTCGGTTTTCCTATGAGAAAAAAAGACAAAAATTATTATTTTTCTGGCTTCAACATTATAATAATTAAATAATGTGCATGCAGATTTACATATATAGCTATTCCTCCACCCAAAGACTCGAGTCTTTCAGTCCGATGACAAAATTTATGCACAAACTCAGTGGGGATCCATTCTCCCAATGACTATGTCATCCACAAGTTGTCCCCCCATGGTCCCTTCACTAACTTCGTAATTAACTACATTTTGACCAAGGCTTGGACTGCGGATCCATTTGTGATTCTTCTGGAGGTAGAGATGTCCTGTTGGCTCAAGACATCTCCTAACTTGCCTATTTGTGTATATGTATATATATGTATATATAATTTCTTTCTTTGAGTAGAACGTATTTTGTAGGGCTCAACTCAATCCATTGACGAGCAATAACTATGACTTTACACAAGTTTAGGTTTCATGAGTAACCATCGTTTTAATGCTACAGAACTGTAGCATTAAAACAATGGTTACTCATGAAACCTAAACTTGTGTAAAGTCATATATATATATATATATATATATATATATATATATATATATATATATATATATATATATATATAACTAACTGCAGACAGTACTGTTTCGGCCTTCTGGGCCTCATCAGTGCAGTGCTGATGTCTAGGATGGAGGTTAAGCTATAAAGCCACCCCAGATGTCCCACGCATGTGGTACATCCAAGCCATGCCAGAGTGCTCAAACTAGCGAGCTAGTGAGCATGCGCAATTGCTAGCGGCAATGGCTCATCCTAGTAGAGTGCTCAATTTGAACATGAAAGCAAAAGCTTTGTAATGCCAAAGACCTATATATATATATACACACACAATGCTTTATTGTATTGCCATCTGATTAGAGGTTTTTTACTGCTACTGAAACCAATGATATAAATAAACATTACAATCTTTAAAAATCCCAGCTGGAAGGAAGCTGACCAACTGGCTATTAACAAGCACAGCTGAGAAGTGGGAATTACCCAGAACACTTGGAGTGGGTCTTAAACCCAGAAAAGCCTGATGAAGTAGTCAGCCACTCTCCCTGTCTTAACTCTTTAGCGGCTTTGAAGGGAAACAGTTATAGGTCATACTCTGTAAAATGCCAAACTATTTTACTCATAAATAGGGAAATCTCTTAGGACAAAAAGGTTAATGGTAATTCCCTTCTACTACAGCAAGATTTTTGGTCATTTATGCAAATGACAGAGACACTTCATCCACATCCTACATGTTACTCAACTTTAACCCCTCTCTTTCAAGGAAAATAAATTTGAATTTCCATGAGCTTTTGCTTTAACTTCCTTGATTTCTACAAGGAACTTTTGGTTTTCAGCACACAAGCTCTATCAGTTTCGCCAATTTGTGCCGCTTTAGCATTTCAAACCACTGATCACTTGGCTGTAATCCAAGAAGACTAAAGTTGGCAAAATAATCCTTTAGACAATTCAAGGAAACAGCACTTACAGCTGATACAAATTTTTAAAATCTAGTGTTTTGAAATAGACTTTAACTTAACCCATATCATATTATAAACAAACTTCATAATTAATGCTAGATTTTAAAAGCTCTCAAGTTGCCTTGTAAGGTGTTATTTATATTGGCCTGTGTTTAATTAATGATAGTTAAAAAAGCTGTCAATCATGCGAAATAATGGACGCCAATTGAATGAAACCTCATCTATAACCAATCAGCTGCACTGAAAAAAGACGGGGAATCCCCCAGACAGTGAAACAACATCTTTATTCAAGTTCACTTTCGGTTTCCAAAGGGTAAAATATTCAACAAATTTCAAAAGCTCATCGTGTTCAAATTCACATTCTTCGTACCTGATAAACCTAAATTCATCTCAAGTGGAAAGAGTAAAATGCAACCAATGAGAACAGAATACTTAAGAAAGACTTTTGTGCGAGGCTTGCACCACGCAGTGGCCTAAAAATGTGCTTGCAAAGCAAATGTGTCACGTATCCACAAAAAAAGTTAACCCGTCGGGGTCACAAGGGAAAATTCCCGAAAAATGAACAAGCTTTATAAAAAAAAGAAATATGGTAACGAACAGTCAAATATCCTTGGGTTTGACGAAAAATTTGATGAATCACACTTAAATAGCAGAATCATGAGTACCACAAATATTGCGATACGACTTCCCTTCCTCATTAATATGCATTGCTCAGAGCAAACTGTATTTCAGAAAGTACATTCTTCAAGACATCATTCTTTTATACATACCACTGCTAGGTCTACTCCAATCGGCCCTTTGCTCGTCAAATGATTTAACGCCTGCTTTAGTTTTGTGTTCTCACGAGTAAGAGCTTCCAAAACTCTCTTTGATACTCCAGGTGTAACTATGGCGCCTTGATTCGAGAGCGCTTGCGGACCGTTTTTCGTTAGAAGACTTAACTGTGTTATTCTATTCTCAGCTCTCGCTAAAGAACCTTCCAAACGTTCATTTTTTTCCAGCAAAGACTTGACTTGTACTTCTTTCTTTTGTAACTGAAGTCCAAGGTTTTGAACTCCCGTTAATTTTGACGCCATTTTTTTTCTTTCAGTGCACATTGATAACAACGCTCTGCGTAGACGAAGATTTTCTTCCTCCAAGGAATTCATAGTATCAATCTCGGTAATTTCAATTCGACAAAGATTACTTTTTGGCGATCGAACACTGACGACGCGAACCAGAAAACACGTTCAGACAGACTATGCAACAAACGGTTAGCAGGCCATTATCTACAGTCCGCGAAGGTACTTTCCCCAACGTTTTTTTTTTTAATTTTTAATTAGCGGCTATGTCATTCCCTTGGGATAAATTCCCTGATCACTTCCGTAGGGGCTATTCAATATCATCCTCTATTTATGTGTGTTGAACACTATGTCATTTATTTTAAGCCTTTTGCGATTTTAAGATAAAGCATATATTTAGTGGAAAAACTATCAGAGAATGTTGAAATCCCGTGAGAACGTTTCGTTTATCGACTATCTGAGAGCCTGGAACAGGCTAGAAGTGACGCAGCACCCGCCTACGACCCTGGGCGCTTTGCGTTTTCGCACGTACGAAAATATTGAGTGCATCTCCCTTTTGAAGTGGTTTCGAGGCATGAGATCGGGCACACAGAAGACCTTTTTTAAGAATAAGTAAATGCGGGTTTTTGTCCCCGAAAATAATTTTTCCTGCATTTTATTCCCGAAAAAGTTTGTTGAGATTTTCGAAAAATTAAACTGGCCCACGAAACTGAAAACAAGCGACTTTTTTGAAAAATAACTATAAGATAAAACGATAAAGCTTAGTTAGTGGAGGGGGAAGCTCACCCTGCAAGCAGAGCCTTTCTTTTGCTTGCTCGATTTTGGCGTTCTCGAGAAAGGCTCTGCATGAATCGAGTAAGATCTTTATTGAATATGCGCTGCATGTTGCCAGGATACAGTCTCGAACCCAAGCCTAATATGCCAGATCTCGCCGCCATCTTGGTTTTTCATGGTACAGCGGGCTCAATTATAACCATCGGTTTTGTCACTAAACGGACGCTCGCACTGGAATAACCGGTTTGACGAGAGAAAACAAGATTGACTAGTCCAGAAGCTCGGGCTGCGGCGGCTTCAAAGAGTTGACACGATTCGGGCAGA
>NC_090896.1:29303953-29308953 GCF_036669925.1 Montipora capricornis
AAAACAGTTCCGATTTGATTATCATTTTCTAAAGCACTTAAGACGACGAAAGTTCTTTTCCATGGACCTTTGTCATCCGGCGTTAGAGTTTGTACCCCAAGCCTCTAGTGACGTGTTTGGAAGCGAGTTCAGGGGGCGCAAAACAAAAGTTTTAAGTCAGGAAACTCGAATTTTAGAGATACATCTGCTTCACGACCTAATTTTGTGATCACAAATGATAAAGGCTGCTGTACCAATAGACATTATTCATAAATAGCGGTCAAGAAATTATTAATTTGTCATTATGCTAATCATCCTTACTAGCCTCACTTTGGAGCAAAAATTCTTTTGAATTTTGTTCGTCCTAACGAGGCTAGTAAGGATGATTAGCATAAAGACAAAAGAATAATTACTTAGCCGCCATTTATGAATACGGTCTATGTCAGCGAAGAGAGAATCGCACAGTCACAAGGCTGGTCATCCTTCCAATCCA
This sequence comes from Montipora capricornis, assembly GCF_036669925.1. Lineage (NCBI taxonomy): Eukaryota > Metazoa > Cnidaria > Anthozoa > Scleractinia > Acroporidae > Montipora > Montipora capricornis. The sequence goes on from NC_090896.1 coordinate 29,304,426, forward strand.
CACTATCGTACGCTCCCTTGCTTGAGCGATTTTGATTTCGACTTCGCCCTAAATCATGTGAAAGCCAAGACCATTTAAAACGCACAACTGTTTGTGTTTTCAATTCAAGGATAAAATAAACCGCTAACATACCTAGGAATTTTTTCTTCATATTAATGGGAAATTCAAGAAACACTTCCCAGAAGTTTTCAATGACAGGATGATGTCGATAGTACTCGCCTTTGTACTCGGCAACCTGCAAAACACGTAAGCTAAGCATGACAATAATTACCGACCTAGTGGTTGGGTACAGGGATGGGCTTTTACTTCGTGTAGAAGACACACATGACGTAAAACAATAGAACAAAAATCGTGAAACAATACCTAATCAGGGCCCAGTTGTTCGAAAGCACTTTAACCTAATCCAGTGTTAGCGTAAACTTTGGTTTCGTGTTTTCAACTTTTCGGTAAAAGTTTTTTTTAGTTATTTTTGTTTTCGAAGATTGACTTCCTCTGATGTAAAGTTTTAGCGAATATCAGCGTTGAAAAGCATTTGGGAGTAGAGAAATAAACTCCTGGGTTAATTTTTAATCTGGGATTAGCATTAATCGGCTTTTGAACAACAGGGCCCAGAATGCTAAATCCCTAAAGACCCCTAAAGCTTTTGTTACGTCATGTGCGTCTTCTACACGAAGTAAAAGCCCACTGATGGTGCAGTACTGAGAGCACACGCCTCCCACCAATGTGGCCTGGGTTCGATTCCCAGAGTCGGCGTCGCTAATTTCCGTTTGGTAAACAAGCGATGTCATTTATGACGGTCGATGCAATTCTTAGTAACCAAGCCTTTTTATTCGGTTAGATCTCAATAAATTGTTAGGATTAGCGTCATTTACATACTGTAAGATAGCAAGGTTCTTTCGGTGGTGTAGAGGTTAAGTGCATTAGATCTTTAGCCATTGAACCGAGTTCGACATCGTTCGATCAACTTTTTCTAAGGTTTTTTCTCATTTTTTTTTCTTAAATTCTAAGTGACATACGCTGCTAATCTAGGCCTAGATTAAGCATTTTTGTCCTAATTTACAAAACGACAAACTTAACTACAGTGAAAATTGTTCTAAGCGTCGTCCAAATGACATCGCTTGTTTACGAAAGGGAAAATGGCCTCGGCGTCATATGTGGGTTGAGTTTGTTGGTTCTCTACTCGGCACCGAGAGGTTTTTCTCCGGGTAATCCGTTTTCCCTCTCCTCAAAAAGTAACGTTTGACTTGATTTGCGTTAATTGTTGATTTCAGTTTACAGTGTCACCAATTCGTGCTCCGGCGCTAGAACGACGAGACACTTAAATAAATTTCCTTTCCTTTCACCACTGTCCTCAGCATTTCTCATTAGCCTCAGATTCGGATTTTAAAGTAGCTCGACCAGCTGATAACTTCTTGCATGTCATTAGCGAACCGTGAAAATAGTTATCGTCGTCATCGTGATCGTTATCGCTAGCGTCAGAATCAAAAACCGTCACCAACGTCACGGTCACCACCACCACCACCACCACTGTCGTTACCATCACCACCGTCACGTCACTGTCACCACTACCACCATCACTACCACTAATAGGAGACGCGGACGGCAACCGGAAGTGAAATGTTTTCCCTTTTAACTCGTCTTAACACAACCACATTTACAATGACAAATATTGGAGATGATTAGTATAAAAATCAGGGAGACACCACTGTCCTGGCATGCGAAATGTTCTTTTCCGGTTGCCGTTCGCGTCTCACTACCAAATAGGGAGCTTAAGCATGCGCGCTTTTGAGACAGTTGTGTCTCCCACATTTTTATACTAATCATCTCTAATGGAGAAAAGATACTTAGCAATGTAAATGTGGTTGTGTGAAGACAAGTTAAAAGGGAAAACAGCTCACTTCCGGGTCCGTCCGCGTCTCAAAAACGCGCGCGCTTAAGCTCCCTAATACCACCACCACAACAACTACCAATGCAACCACCACAATCACTACTACCATCACCACTGCCGTCAACACCACCACCATCACAACCACCGCTGTCACCGCCACCGCCACCACATCGATCGTCGAGATTCGATCGTCCTAAATTGGCGGTCATTTGAACCAGGTAAACGTCCACTCATTTGCATTTGCAACAATCAACTTCTTTGGTGTAGTTTAGAATCTGGCTGCTATTCCAGTGCACACTCGGAACCTAATACAGTACAGACTAGTGCCGTTACACTGTGCCAACTAGGAGGCAATTGCAAAGATGCCTATGGCAATGTTTCAATCCAGTATTCTGACCTTCTCAAGTTCTCTGAAATCATAGTCTTGACATCCCACTACCATCTGCATGAGCTCCTCAGGATGAAAGAATTCCTGTCACCAAAAAACATTTGCTATCACTGAGATATTACGAAACTCTTTTCAAATCATTACCGCCACTTTCAAGTCTTCTTTCTAGCTTTCTCAGAAAAGTGCTTCCATATGGCCAAAGCTCTAGTCGAGCTCTGCAAGTTCATACTCCTTTCATGCCGAACTAAGCGAGTAAGCTATGATTTTTATCCCATCAATATCAGGTTCCCAAAATGAACCCATTGCGGATGTTTTGGACAGCACCGAAACATTTTGGGCGCTTTTAAGGGTTCAAGGCATAAAACTAGTTGGATGAATCAATATACACTGGATAACTCAATTGGTTTTGCTAGCGTTTATCCGATGGATAGTGATTTATCCGGTGAATAGCGTTATCCACCTTTTCAACAACCGAGGCCAGCTGGTTAGAGCGTATCACGAGACTAGACTAGTTTATAAATAAACCCTTGAAATTACGTGTCACGCCTTTCCACAATTTCCAAGGATGCGCACATGACTTTCATTATTAAAAACTAGATCATTGCATGGATACTTTTCCTTTGACACGTCCTTTGCAGTTTGTCCTTCCTACGATGTTTTTCACACGTTCGTCGCTACCTAAGTAGCACTATTACTCACCAGAACCTTTCCGCCACATACGCGATGAAAGCCTGTAGAGAACGCCTGGAACTGCTTTTCCACTGACTTGTTTAGGTAATAATCAATATATACATCGACATATTCCTGTCTAAACAGGAACAAAGCACGAAAACGGTCATTTCTTTTCCAAAGTCTGGGCGAAATTGGGCAGAGAATCACACAATGACCATGATAACTGGATTGAATTATGAGATAAGATTTTATCCTAAAATTCGCAAAAAGGCGCATTCTTTTTACTCGGAATATTCAGTTTATCTGTTTTTGTTTGTTTGTTACGAACGTATTCCATTTTCAAAATGAAAGGCATGGTATTGTTTTCCGAAATTCCGGTAGCAGAATAAAAGGAATATTATAAACAGACAACGCTTTAAATAGAGCACGTGTCTTTATGTTAGTTTTTCTGGTGGAAAATTCGTCAGGTTATGCAGTTTATCGATTGGTTTCAAGGTCGAACCCAGACTCTCCCGAGCCTTAGTTTTTTTCTCCTCGGCAAAAATCATCCACAGTTACGGAAAACATGTTTCATTTCGCAAACCGTTACTCTAGTTATTCTGTTACCGGTAAGGGAGAAACTGAATAATTCCAAACGAATGCGCTCAAAGGAAATGGGCCGAATAGTTTTGTCCCGCAGTACTTTTGGCGATTAAACTGCGAAAAAGTCATCATTCAGATGGTTGTCTGGCACTAAACTTCATTTGGGAGAAATGAAAACTCCATTTGTCAAAAAGAGCTTATTGCTTCACTTCAGTTTTCTGTTAATGGTATTGAATGCTAATACACATCAAAATGTTATTCTTGAAGGTCCCTATCGCGTAAATGAAGTTTAAATCGGTGTTAATTAATGAAAGTATATTCACCTCAACGATACAACTATTAACACAAATAATTGGAGATTTTGTGCTACCAAGAGCAAAAGGTGTAATCATATTCCTAAAAAATAAAGGTTGGTAGACCAGGAGAGACGTATGCTGTACAGAAAGTACCTGTTATCAGAATTGACTGAGGTGTTGCCACCATCTGGGATCAAATCCACGTAATCGAGTTCTCCGTATTTATCCCGGATTATCTGAAAATAAAATAAACCCAAGGAACATTAACCATGAAGTCCTTGAAATCCGAAAAATCTATTTGTACCAGTTGATTTACAATCGTTTGCTGACAGGAGAACCAAAGCTTGTCACAAATTTTTAAACAATCACCAGAAATTCTTCTGTATTATCTTGATCAAAATCCAGCTCATCTAGGTTTGTAGTCATTATATTTTGCGGGCGAATAGCAACAGGTATTATTATAAAATTGCAATTTCGCACACCCATTTGTTATAATATATTTACGTATTTACATGTGTAAGTAAATGCCCCGGTGATAGTAGCAAACCGGGATGACCACTTGCCTTCATATCGTGCTTACATGATGCCAACGTGATTTCACATCTGGTATACATGAAAACACACTTAACGTTAATTAAATACATGTACGAAAGGATTGACGAAATTAACGCATTCGGTACCCGTTCCAGTCCAGCGAGAGGT
>NC_090896.1:29323953-29338953 GCF_036669925.1 Montipora capricornis
TTAGCCTGAGAACTGTTTGCCATATAATAATCCCCCGTAAGGCCCTCGCGCTCGGTTAGTAAGAGGTTATTCTACCTGTTAGTCACAGCTATCGAGGAGGAGCCAAAAAACAAAAAATAAGCTGCACTATAAGAATTTTCGAGTTTCCATGACAAACGGTAACTAATCAATCAGTCAATTTATTAAAGTCACAGCATAGGATTGAGGTTGCTCTCAGTGTCCGAGCCAGAGGCTCATGCATAAAACGCATGACAAAAACAGAAATATAAAATAAAAGTACATACATAAAAACAATAATATCAAAATTAAGACTAACTGACACAAACATACCTTCCCAAAAGTTTCTTGTACAAAACGGGTGGAAATCTCAGATCGATGATTGTAGAATTGTAGATGGCGAGTCCACAAATTACACCGATCAACAAAAACATTGGATTCTCTTCGAACGTCTAAAAGAATGAGCCACAAAAAGAATGCGAAAATCCTGAATGAGTTTAATCAACTGGTCTGCCACCCATCAGGTGTGAATCTTAAATTGTTATGTAAATTGTTATGTAGTATGTAAGATAAAAACTGTTAGGTTATCAGTAAGATATACCTGTTACCTGAATAAGTAAAAGTAATATTTTTCTCTCGCTATGGGCCTTAATGCCTGGCACAGACTACTCAGTAAGCCAGCAAAAAGGCAGAGTACTTTACATGCATGCTTGACGTTTCAAGGATTTTCAACAATACTAATCCAAACGTTCCCACTACCAGATGCACTATGAAACGTCTAGGGATGTGAGATGAACATCGAGATTACACATATATGAGCACTACAGACTTGCCAATTTGGCTTACCGCTTGACTTTATGGTGCTCTTTTTCCTTAATTCGATTCAATACTTGTTATCAGTAATAGATGTAACAAACATCTGTCAAACCTACAATCCTGGTCAAAAGTTGGGACACCTTTGTTTTTATGCCGGCACCAAAAGAGCGCTTCTAAGAAGTTTGTGCTTTACTTTTTCTAAAAATATATTACACAAACAACTTTGCTTGCCCCTCCATTCTCCACAGCAATGTTGAAACAAACTACAGCTTTTCTAAATGTTCTCCCGGATTGCCATCAACATTAGAAAGGGTGAGGGGGAGACTGTATGATAGATGGTCTTAACATATGTCCATTTTCAACCATTTTAGCTCAGGTGTTCCAAGATTTTTGTCCAGGCCTTGGTTGTTCAAACGGTGGATAACGATATCCACCGGATATAACACTATCCAGCGGATAAATACTAGCAAAACCAATTGAGTTATCGAGCGGATAGTGATTTATCCAGCGGATAGCGATATCCACCCTTCGAACATCTGGGGCCAGGATTGAAGTTTTGTAGGTCCGTTTGTACAATAAACCATTTTACCGATAAGACCATTTCTGTTTTTCAAATGGATATATTATGGGTTGCCCAAGGGGCAAATAGTCTCGTGTTGTGGGGATAAATTTGTCTTGGCAGCAACCAGATTAATTCAGTTTTATCGGTTTTCTTTGTCTCAGATTATTTATAACGTGAAACAAAGGGTGCAAATATCAAACTTGTTTCAAATGTCTTAACCAAAACCCTGTTTATACGGGAACCCACAACATGAATGATTGTTTCAATCAGCGATTAAAGGTTTCCTCCCCAATATGCCACTGCATGAGGGCCATGGTGGTCTCTCGATTTTAGGTTTGAAGCACAAGTTTCAACCTGGACAAACTAATGTAGCATGTTCTCTCTCTCAGCCATGATTGTTGCCAATAAGCTCTCAAGTGACCCAAACAATGGCGCGTAGTCAAAAGCTACGGGATTGGGGCGAGCGAGGGAAGCTTGCCTTGAAATCACGGATCTTACTTGCTTAAGACATTTTCATATCCTAATCCTACAAACACCTGAAAGGCGGTTCTATGTCTGCTTACCAGGTCGTTAAACCAAATAGTGTGTGATTCCTCAACGTACGTAAACATGCCATATTTGGGATCCAAAATTTCCGTCAAAAGTAACAGGAAGAATTCCTAAGAGATAAAAAGACGTCACTAGGATCAACGAAGCCACGTTTCAATTAAGATTAGATTTTAAAATGATCCATCATCCTTTCTAGACCGGAGCCTCCTGGTTACATAAACTACGAAATTAAAATATTGTTTTAATTGGATGTTTAACAAACAACGGTAATCAGGAAGCGGGGAAAATGAAATTGAAGGGAAAACATTGAAGCATGTATCCCAAATTGTTGTCAGGACAAGTATATATAAGGATAGACATTTTTTTACCTTCCTAACGCCACCGGCATCGACTCCCTCCTCACCCAGGAACACAACCTGCAAAAAACATGTACAATGGACTATTTTCACTGAGAATCATTAAAAAGGTTTACTACGAGAACTAGTTTAAAACGAGTTCAAATCACTGCACCATCGTAAATTAAGTATAACAATTTGACTTGTCAAGGCCAATCAAATTCCATACAAATGTCCCTAATCCGGAACTGCTTTTTCAAAATCTCAACCATGTTATTACTTTCTTGGAGTTTTTAAACAAACCAGCCAGGTTCAACCACATGGTTTAAATCAAACTAAACTACATGAATGTCGTGCTCTTGACTTCCATTTTGTAAATTGAATGACACTGAAACGTTTTGCTCTGCTCTCCATTTTTAAATGGAGAGCAGAGCAATCTCATTTAATTCTCCATTTTTAAATTCCATTTTTAAATGGAGAACAGAGCAGTTTCCTCCATTACCCTACATTTTAAAATTCGTCACCTGTTTTAGACATTTAACAATGTCTAAAACAGGTGAGGAATTTCCATTGCTTTTCATTTCCGCGGTCTGTGATTGGCCAAAAATTACTTTCAATTTTTTGTCGACCAATCACAAGCAAATCCAAAGCCAACTAGGCATTGCCTTGGTATGAAAAGGAGAGTTCCCATCCCATCTGACGTCATTGTTTACATTTCGTTTCATTAACATACGAAAATTAGACGATAGCCATGTGCTAATGAAACAAATAATGTCAACAACATGGACGAATTTAGTAGATATGCTCTAGTAGATAAGGCATTTTACCTTGAGCGGCTTTTTCAAGTCGTAGGGACCACATTTCATGATCTGAGTGAGTGTGTGCTCTACAATACTCTCCCTCTTGACAACAATCATCAGGATGGGATTAACAGGGTCAATTGGCATCGGAGAGATCATCGATTGTAGATTGCGGCGGTTCACCTCTTCAACAGCCGACTGAAAAAGAAAGAAAATAAATAATAAAATATATATAACCAGGACATTCCTTCCGCAGCTGTTGTTATAAGTAGTAGGCCTACGACCTTCCTTCTGAAAACATTTATCACTATTTCTGCCGATTGGTATTAGCAATTTCAATCAAAGAAACTCGTAGTTCCAGCCAGCATTTGATTAACTGATATGCATCTGTGTGTATCGGCCAGAATATCAGAATTTCAGTCGGAGAGTGGATCGTTCAAGTTCCGCCCGTTTTCATCGAGGCTCCAAGTTCATGGAAACAAATATAAAAACAAACATTTATGTCTGTATTGTTTAACGCAGTACGCTTATTGTTTTGATTGGTTCTCACCTTAGTCTCCTACGTAGCCGTTCTTTGTGTGGTCACGCAATGCCCCCCCCCCCCCCCACACACAAACAGTGCGTTGCGTGACCACACAAAGAACGGCTGCCTAGGAGACTATTCTCACCTATGATCTATTAGAGGACAGACACATAGCTGACGTCATCACCAAAAACTTTTCATTCTTTATTATCGCCTCGTGTGCCACTATTTTGTTCTTGACACATCTTGACTTTATATGTGATCTACTACGGCACAGACGCACATGGAATCTATTTGTTAATTTGAACAGTTCCAACTCACCTGCATCTGCATAATAGCATCAGTTTGCAGCAGACTTGTCTTTGCTTCCGCGTCAAACACGAACGGGTAGCGACAGAAAGAAAACGTTTGCTACAAAACACAAACAAACATTACCTCACCTCGTGACGATCTTTGCTGGACAAATGCGGGCAAATGAAACAACAGCTTTAGTTACATTAACTTTCACGTTTTTCACAAATAAAACTATTTAAAAAACCTAACAATGCTCTCAGAGGTCTGAGGTGCATGGTGCTTCTTTTCTGATGTTTAATATTACGCCGTCTTTTGGAAAATTATCGACCAAGGAAAAGACTTGTTGACGAGAGTGCAGGCATCCTGAATTCCAACATTTTGAGAAAGATATTTTAGTGTAACAAGTGCTCACCATCCAAACACCAACTGTTCAAAACAAACCAGAAGACAACTTGAGCCGACAATCCTGCAAACGTACAGAGGCCTCCACTCTAGACCATTTCCAAACAAGCCAAAGGCCAAAACCACACAACACGTGTTCTCTTCAGTTCCCCCAATTTTGATGATAGCTATAAGGTAATGAAGTTTGCCAACCAATAAATCACCATTCGTCCAAAAACAACCAACAAACACACGACCACAACGCAAGCATTACTTGGCCAATCAGACCACCAATAACCATCAAGCCTGCCAATCACACCTTGTAGTAAATAGGCTTTTTTTCAAGCCCGATTTGGAATTTTTAATCTAAGTTAGGACTTAACTGCCATTTTTTTTTGCTGCCACGATTCTTGCAAATGTAATCTATATGAGATGGCCAGCCTAGTGAACTGTCAACCACTACCCCCAAAAATTTGTACGATGAAACTTCTTTTAGCTTAGTTATATCTAAGTAAATATCCACTTCACACTCCTTCTTTAATGCGTGTTTAGATCCAACCTTCATAGTTTCTGATTTGTCACGATGGGCCACTATTTCATCATCGTTAACCAGGCATATATTTCCACGAGATCGGAATTTAGATGTTGTGCAGCAATTTCTGAATCAGGATGTGGTGTCATTCGCAAACAGGGTGATGGACCCTTAATTACCAGCTTTTACAATATCATCATAATGGATGGAGAATAACGTTAGGCCCTGCGGGACGCCGTAATCAATTGAAAGAATCTCTGATTTACACCCATTTAACACGACACATTGCTTTCGAAGGGATAAGTAGCTTTCCAACCACAAAACACTCCGACCAGAAGCAAATAAATGGCAACACCAATAAAAGTGATCATGTTACGACACACATCTAAATATTTCTCTGACTGTACTGACAGATATGTTAGATGTGAACTCCGGTGAATGAAACGAAGAGATTTACTTTTCGGCGGTACCGGTAACTCGGGGATAAAACAAGGTCGCATTCAATTTCGTTCGAAGGCTACGTAACTCATTGCACAACTGTGGTACCAATGATTTTAAACAAAGACCGATCTGGAGCAATCCTTATTTATCGCTTGACTTTTAAAGTGTTACTTATCGTCACTTTCGAGAAGAGAAGGTTAACCAACTCTGCAGAACAAAAGCCTATCAAGCAGGGTGCAGAGATGATAACGAAAACTGCGCAAAGCCCGAAATCAAGTTAGTGCATTTAAAAAACGTGCTTTGTTTTGAAAATGAAAGGCCTACCACGTTGTAAAGGTGGCGCCGTAAATCTTGGAGGTTTGTCACAATCTAAACAGAAGGAGAAGGAGCACGTGAAACAAGCTTTGCAAGCGCAAAACCATTAACAAGAAGGTGGTATCCCTGGGAAATCATAGAGGGACTCGGGGGTATTAGCAAGAAGACGAATTCACATTGCAAATTAGCATACATATATTTGTGACAAAGAAGATGTAGAAGACGGGACCGTCATTTCTATGTTGTCACTCGCATTTGTTAATTCTCAGAGGCATCGATTCTTTCTTTAAGTGATGAGAATAAGGACCTCTGGCCGGTTCTGTTTGCACAACCTGAGAAATTTGTAACAACAGTTTTTGCCAACGGTTTCAAAAGGGAAACCCAACTACACTACCACTGTGCGTATTTTAAAAGCGAACTTACCAAGGTAGTTATCCTTAGTCTAGTCTAAGAGGATCCTGACCTCTAGTAAGGGATAAAAATGGGTCATTCGAGCCACGTGACGATCTAGTCACCAGGCCTCGGTTTTTCACAACGTGGAAAGCGCCATCCACAATATCAAATCACCGTACAGCAGATTAGCACTATTGAGTTAGATACTGTATAGTGATTCATCCAACGAATGGTGCCTTCCATTTTTGTAACAGCTGAAGCCCGGTCTTTAGAGTGGCGCCTTTTATGATAAAGCTGTTTATGGCATTTACTTAGCACCTTGTCTTGGTATAAATCTTCAAATGCCCATGACAAAATTAAACTTAGTCATGAGTCAGAACACATCACTTATGACTTCATCCCATACTACACGCAAACAGTGTGTGGCCAACTTTTAACATTTTTCATGGTATTTGGACAGGTGTTGGTAGCTAAATATTTCACAGTTGTTGGGTAACAAGCAAAGAGAGTCCATACCTGATTTTGAATCCAGTTAAAGTAATCAGCCCTGATGTCGATGGTTTCTTGAATCTCAGGAATATAAAACTGATTAAACGGTACAATGTCACCCGAATCAGTATTCACCTAAAAATACAAATAAATTTTTTTCATCAATTACGGATAGATTTATGCTTTAGCCGGCAAACCTTGACTTCTGTCGCCCGAAAAAAAACGTCAGCACCTTACTTCTTGATTGCATTTCTACCGCGATATTCCGCTCCATAGTTTCTTGTCAGCGTCGCATGAACATAGAGAAACTGAATGGCTTAAACTGTGACATCAATAACCATACGAGTTTTTCTTAAACTCCTGTCCAATAATGAAAGACTACTTTGCACAAATAAATGATTTTCTGCAAAGTAGGTAATAATCTTGACTATGATACTATATTATCCCTGAGTGATATGCAGTCTCTTGAACATAGACGCTATTACAGTTCTCTTGTTTTATTATACAAATGCATGCACTCTAACGGTCCACAATATATCAAGAACTTTTTTCACTTTCGTTATACTAAATATAATTTAAGAGGTAGGGGCATTAATCTGGAACAATCTGGCTACAATAACAAATTCTTTCATAACTCGTTTACCTATATAGTTAGTCGCCTATGGAATAAACTGCCTGCACATACTAAAACCTCAAGTAAGTTTAGTGATTTCACTCGTAACCTGAAGGCTTTTGACTTCAGCAAATTAGGGCCCAGCTGTCATTGTAACTCTTGTATATAGTTTCATTTCTATTTGTTTTCTAATTGTACAGGTAATTCTTACCCTGTCCTAGTATCGTACGTAATTTTTATATTTCAATTTGATTCTATTTCCACACTTACTGTTCTATTCTTGATATATTTTTAATATATTTCATATAGTTTTACTCATAGATAGTTTTGTAGTCTTGTTTTGTAGTTTTGTAAACATGAGCCTCTGGCTCGGGCAACTGGGCAACCATGCCTCACGTATGACAATAAACTTGATTGATTGATTGATTGGTTGAATTTGCTTGGGACACAAGCGAAGTCAACGAGATTACATCTGGCTAACTGTGCTGAGGAGCTTGAAAACTTCGATTTGCTTACTTCCCAAACAAACACCTTGCACTTATGCTGGTGGCATCTGTCGTCTGGCTTATAAGATCTTATGTTAGGCGGGGCGGTGGCTCTAAGGAGTTTTCTAGTCGAGTGGACCGATTCTGACATAAGTACTGAAACAATGGAAATGGTTCCCTCTGGAATGTGCTCTTATTGGTACAGGATTTTAAGGAGCCAAAACCATCACTGTGATGTCGATTTTTTTCGACAGGTGAAGCCGTGAGTAACCAACTGCTAGAAATACTTTTATGGACAGTCTCACGTTTAAAGCCCCCTGCTACGCCAGCTACAACGAGTTGCAAAATTGTTGAGACACTTCCGTTAAAAACAGCTTTTCTAGCTACTAATACCCGCCGTATCTACAATTCCAACCTTTCCCACTTCCCCCCTCCCTCCGCCATTTCAATGTTGACTGTTGACGTTTGCAGCAATTTTTTTGCATTGCTAGCAACAATGATAAGGAGGGGGGGGGGGGAAGGGAGGTTGCAGTGTGGAAGATAACAGGTAAATTAATGACGCCCCAAGAAGGTGAAGAGTCTCCACTAATTTTGTCACTTGTTGCAGCTTTGTCCATTTTTAATGCATTGAGTTCGGATTCAGTGCTAGTTGAGTTTAAGCAGTAACCACTACAACAGCAACCTGGGGCTTTCGTAAAATGAAAGCCAACCCACCCGATGATTTTGTTCATTGCTAGTTGCATAACAGAAGTTGGAAACAATAGTCTCTGTTAAAACAAAAACCGACATCATGAAAACATAAAAACGTACCACATGAAGCTGTTGCAGGACCCCTAAACAACTTCCAAGTGCACTTTGTCGTCTGACAGCCTAAAAGCAAAACAATCAAAAGAGAACTATGAAGAAGTCGTTTATACATTGCTTATAAAATGGGAGTTCTGTTGCTGATCTTGTTACTGGGTTGCCGTATGGCAATCCCAGTCGGAAAATGGTAGATTTTTCCGTTTTATTTTTTTAATTTTTTTCCGTGTCGGTAAAATTCTTGCCTGCCACTCCCCTGCTAGGTGGTGTCTTTGTGCATAGAGCCTTCTGCGCGTATTTTCTTAGGATAGAGAGGGTAGTGGGAAATGCGTAGATTTCTCTGGTGGACACAGTACAACGATTAACTTAACCGGCAATGGCGTCGAAAGTCATGTAACGCGAATGGCGTTTCAGTGGATCTTTGAACAAAATGAAGCTCAATAATGGCAAGTCAATTGGATACTAAACAAGACAGGCGGTGGAATCTTAAAAGCGACGAGTAATGGACTTCGGCAACAATCTGTCCCCCGTCGAGCCGTCTTTTACCAAGTGTGCTGTTATGTAGAACACTGAAGATTCGTAGGGCAGCGATAATAGTGAATTCAAAGACTAGACCAGGTGGATTGGATAGAATTTCAAGCGTTAAAATCGCTGAAAAGGTAAGATTATTTTTGTAGCGATGCAATTGCGTGTCTTCACAACATGTTCCTTTGATCTCACATAATTGTGTTTTCCCTCAAAATATTCACTTGTTTTCGCTTTCGCTCGAACATATTTACCTTTATTACATGTCCAGTGAATAGTTTTATCCTCTGGGATGAATTTTCCGTCGAAAAATCGGTTATTTGGGTGGTTTTTGGCAAACAGAGGTTAATTATTCGTAATGCGATCGCTTCCGTTGCCGTTAGCAACGGGTCGCAAATTTGACACTTTTATCACATTACGCAATCCGATTATTCCTGAAAATCTAAAAATATTCGTGCCTCATCAGCTTTCGGTCGAATTTATGTCCAAGAAAGCAGATAAATTGCAGAAAATTTTAGTTTTGCATCCAAACATTCGTAATCAACGCTAAAATGACCAAATTTTGCCTGGAAAACATATTTTACTGTTATTTTTCTTAAATTTTTTCGTTCAACTTTCGCTTTTATAAAATGTTTCAGTTGTCTGTAAATAAGTTATATGCTGTTGGAAAGCTTATTTTCTTAGCTTTAAAATGATGTATTTTTCCCCCCTAACTTTAAATATTTTTTGAGAAAAAAAAACATTTTTTGGCGATGGCTGATTTACCGCGGTTTTCTCGCGGTTGGGAAAGTAGGAAAAAGAGTTTAATTAATAGGCCGGTAGCCAGGTTTTTAACCTCAGAAAAGGATCTGTTTCTTCGTACGAACGTGTGAGGACCTGTGAGCCAAAGGACTTCTCTGCGGGTATGACTTCTGGGTGACCTCTTAATAACTTCTTACTAATCGAGCGCGAGGGCCGTACTGGGGAATATTGGCCAATGCAAGGTCGTGGCAGTACGGACCGAGCGCAGAGAGGTCCGTACAAAAACGACCGAGGGCCAATATTTCCCAGTACGGCTCGAGCTAGCTCGGTTAGTAAGTAGTTTATTATATGGTTTTTTAATTACCTTTTGCTTTGTTTTTGCAAGCCCGTAATCGGCCCGTGGGCATTACAGGAGAATGATGCCCTACCATTCAGTCACAATTAGCCAATCAGAGCGCGCGTTATATCGGCTACAAATACAATCCATATAATAAATGGTCTTAATGACCCCCCAACTTGGAAAAAAATTGCCTGGAACGCTGCACGTACCACAGGCAACCCAGTGTACCCTCACGGAGGGTCTAGTTAGGGAATAATAACTGAATTCGTGTTTGATTTTTATCTAAGAATAATGCGTTATCATTGGCAGGCTAGACCAGGTCACTTTCAAATATCTGAAGGGTCCTCAACTATGTAAACAGCTGCGAATGCCTCACTTTGCGCTAAGTAAAAATAAAGATTGTTTCCAAAACTCTTCAACCTTTCACGATATCTGGAACAAATCATGAAACAGCTGTATTTAGTTGCAAAGAGCGAGGAAATGTCTCTTCGCATACATTTTCAACACACATAGCAGACCCCTCAATAGTCTTCCACTGAGAAATGGTTTGGTAACACAGGCTGACTGCGACGATTATCAATCCCGTCGGAACGAAGAAAAGTCGAAGTATATTTCAACGTACAACTTTGCGGCATTACTTCCGAAAGTGAAACGTCGAAAAATCGATATTGATCATTGCCTTATCGGTTTGACTTCAACTCAGAGTGAGTGACAAATTGGCATATCTTGAGAAAATCGATATTTGTCGTTGTCTTATCGATTAGTTTACATCTGAGTGAGTGACAAATTTGCATATTCTGACCCCTAACGATAGTCGTTTATACGCTGCGCGTATCCACGACTAATTCCCGTTCCGTCCGTATTTGCTCTGTTCTAAACAAGTCAAACCGGGACTCTACAGTGTAATACCGTCTCATATTTTGCGCGTTCTCTTGACCAATTATGGTACCGTAAAATGGCGTAATAGTGGAATGATATTATTATTTTATTGCACACATATACTTCATTTTGCCCACTGTAAGCTCTCCTACAGTTTGAACACCTTGGTCCTCAAATCGGATGCTTTAACAAAGTTAATGATATACACTTGTGAAGCTCTAGCTTACCTCATCTCTGACCTTTGGTGGTGGGAAATGCAACAAGTATTTTACACAGTCTTGAAACATCTGAGACCAGACAAAAGAATTCAAAGAGAAAATTGGCATAAGCAACTGTAAGGAAAACCTAATTTGCTGATTCTTAGTAATCATATAATAATCCTTTAATATTTGCCATGCAGTTCTCGATATGGATTATGAAGGAGTCTGCCGCTGGTAGAGAAGAGAAAGGCTGGATCAATTGTTTCACTAACGGACAAAACTGATGACATTACGTAGTGATTCACCTCCTACAGAGGCATAGCCACAAAAAATGCAGAATGTACCAAACTACTGGTGAAGACTTTCAAAGCCTTGCTTTCAAAACAACATACTGGTAGTCTGTTCACGAAGTGACATCATGTGAATGTGTGATGAAGTAGGAAAAAACACGCATTGCAAACCTTAATTGTATTGGAAAAATATGTGGAAGGTAATGTGGACCACCATCGTCCTGAAGGAAAAAGAAAACACTGTCACATTGATGCAAGGAGACTAGATACGAAATCAAAGGACTTTCAGTATGATTGATTATTACTAAAACAACCTTGGATTTAAACAAGCCCATTTAGAACGGTTTTCGATTGAGTGTCGAAAGTAATTAGCGAATTACTTTGGTTTTGCATTACTTCACTCAGTGATTGGTTCAAAGTTCTCGCGCCAGTTTTTCAACCAATCAGAAGTGAAACCAAAAACCAATCGTGACTCGCGCGTGCACATTTTCCCGCGCTTCGTGTCGGCTACGTGTAATTACTTCGAGTTTTGATTGGTTTACTGGATTGTCTCCGTCCTTTTTGATTTTGGTTTTACGACACTCATTTGAAAACCGCTCTATTTGCTGATAGTGATAGCCTGTGTATCATGCATTCCCAAGCAGGGAGGGAGGAAAAAAAAGCAAACGCGATACACAAACCTGCCCTCGTAAACTCAAGCTACATTTACCTTAAAGTTTGCCTATATTAAATTTTAGACTTATCGTACAATCAAACTCACTCAAGACTTTGCCAGCTTCAGCTGATAGCCTCAATATGACTTCACTAAATGGAATGACAATGGTGTCATAATGCTCTTCTTTCTTATACACTGAGCATTCTGGAAGCAGTAAGTAGACCCGCAATGCCTCGATATCTGGAGGAGGTTGCTGAAGAGAGTGAATAACGCCTTTCTTTATGGCATCAAACAACTGAAACAAATGCCACAAAAAACAAATTGAGCACATACAGTACAGTGCTTTAGACCTAAGTTTCCTTCAAAGATAATCTGAATTTCCCCACCCTGGGCTTGTCAGTCAACTTTGCTGCTGAAGTGAAATCTACATTGTAAAGTTCTGTGATTTAAGAACCAAAGTAGACTTACATGCACCCTGCCAGCAGAGCCATCCTTAACTCGACAAGAAAGAAAGGATTAGAGCAGAAATCATGTTAAGTCTTTATTGCGTATGTGCAAGCTGTTGCTTGGAGACAGTTTCAAACCCAGGCCAAGTATCGATCACACTCCTAGACGCCATATTGATTTTCGTACTGAAGGCTCGATTTTGACCTTTGCCTTGTCAAAAATATGATGTGCGCACTGCCTGAACCAGTTTGACCGGAGTGACTAGCCCACAAACTTGGGTTGTAGCGACTTAAAAGACTTGACACGATTTCTGCAGAGCTTCTCTTGCTCAACCTCCGGTGAGTTTTAGAGAGGCTCCGCTCGCAGGGTGACTTACATGTACACCTGCAGTCTTAAAATGAACTGAGGAATTCAGACGGAATTTAGAAAATCTGTCAGTGTGATTTACCGTAGTAGAAAATGCCCTATGAGCAATTTTATTGAGTACTTCAAATGACTTGCGAGCAGACGCCAAATTAATGCCATGGATCCAAGAGCTTGTCTGTTCATGATTTCGGCTGCAAGATCAACACAAAATAATAATTTGAAACCAAAAAACACATCAAATGACAAAATGTAAGGTAGTCTTGAAGCTTCCCTGCTAGCAACAAGGCTCCTTGATTTGGTGACTAGTCTTCGGATGTTAAAACCAAACATTTTCGGCTGTTTGCCATCATCAGGGTCAAAAATGACCTTCCGCACGCATCCGGTCATTTCTAAGCCTGATGATGGCAAACAGCCGAAAACGTTTGGTTTTAACATTCTAATTTCACAAAAATTACCTTGTAAATAGCATATATTTTATCTTCGAACATAGTTTTGGAAGATCTTACTGTATATTTGTTTTTAAATTTGACAGTAGTTTTGCATTTTTATAACAGAGAGGCCAAAATTACTAAGTGTTGATTGGCTGAGACAGAGGGCATTTTTCACTAGTTTAGGTAACTTCCCGGGCAAAATTACTTTCAATTCACTATTTTCATGTTATAGCAGGGCAGGTTTCATTACTTCCGCGATGTTGTACAAAAATAAAATTTCATTCTACTGATTCATGCATTTTACATGTACATTTCATTGACGCTTACTGAACACTGAACTGGCTTCCTTCAAAAATATGCAGCTACATGCGTTTTTGACCTTCCTCATACAACAAAATTTTGCCCATTATATAATAAAAAAAGTCATCACATGGGGCCAAATAAAATTAAGGAATATTATCATATGGCCCGTACGGCCCCGCGCGCGCTTTCATTGCAAAACTATTGGGAAGATGCCCGTATGAGCGCCGTACGCGTTAGCGCGAGCAGGGCCGCAAAAAGCCGTAGGGCCCTACTAGGAACACGTACTGCTCCGTGTGATGCAATTTTAGGGGATTTCGTCGCTTTTAAACATCCAAGTAATTCACAGCCAGAAAAGCAAATGCAAACAACATATTAAATAACTTTTCTGTGCAGATTTTTGTTTTTTATTTTGTCCTAACTTCTTCTTCTGAATTCTCGTAAATAGCGTAAAGAGTCCATATGATAAAATGCTTATTGACTGAGTGGGAGGGCCGGACGCTGCGCTCGGTCCGTACGCCATGACCGAGAGCCAAATATTTTCCTGTCCGGTCCGACATAAACTTTCTGAATTAAAGCATCTTAGCGGACCGGAATCCTAAATCCTTGAATCTGATTGGCTAATCGCGCGCTCGTAACCTGTTCGGCTTTTTACGATACGGATCACGGTCCGAAATCTGTTCCGTG
This sequence comes from Montipora capricornis, assembly GCF_036669925.1. NCBI lineage: Eukaryota > Metazoa > Cnidaria > Anthozoa > Scleractinia > Acroporidae > Montipora > Montipora capricornis. The sequence goes on from NC_090896.1 coordinate 29,338,141, forward strand.
CTGAAACTGTCGTGGCTAATTGAAAATGTTTTTACTAACCGTCTCAAAGAGAAGGAAAAACACCAGCAATGGAATGAAAGGCCTGGTTATTCTTCAAAAAGGCGAGCATTCACATGATTTTGCTGACAACACTTTGCTGGTTTGCTGTTTTCGAGTTGGTGGTTTTCTTGCACTGTTGACACGCCGTTGAACTTAAAACAACTTACAATGCAGAGCAGTTTTTTTAAAATCGATTTTGCGGTTCACATCCGTTATTTTCTTTGGAGTTTTATTTGCTAATCTCGTTTTATATTGCTTCATTTAAGAACACACGGATTCCTAGCTAAAATAGGCAAACAAGCACGTCGCAACGCTGTGGTTTTTTGCGTTCTTGTTTTTCGTGAACTGTTGACATGCAGCTGTTTAACTAAAACGATTAACTGCAGAGAGCTCAAATAATAAGATATGAGGACAGAGACAGATGTTTGAGTATTTTTCACTAAAATTTTTCCTCCTGTTTTAAGAACTTTCGTTTCATTTTCAACAAGACTAAGAATTTTAATATGTAGGAAATTATTCGCCTGTTTGTACGAATTTTTCAAACATCATTGTTTAGCTAGTTTCTCTGTGCTTGCTATGAAATATAACAATTTGTCTTTTTATATTTATTGCACCAAGAGATATTTGAAGTTCTGTTTTACCGTTAATCTATCATTTTCCTCTGACCTTATCGAACGGAGCGCTTTTTCCGGTTATAAGGTTATTTCAACTGTGACAGTGAAGAATTTCTACAGCGCGTAGAATTTTTGCAAACCAGTTTGCCTTGGTTCATTT
>NC_090896.1:29343953-29361453 GCF_036669925.1 Montipora capricornis
GAGGATACATGCAAATTCACTTTCAAGACCTTTTTAAATCCAGATTTGTACTTTTTTGCCCAATCAAGGTGATTCTTAAATTTATACTGTTTTTTTTTAATGTTTCTTCAAGGTGAGGTCCAATGTGCCTCTGTCAGTGGTAATGTGTTAGCCACCAATAACAGTTACTGTAACATTATGGTTTCAATAGTCATGGGTTCCAACTCCCTTGCCACCTCGGCTTTAACCCATTGACCCCCTGAGAGAGAGACACTTAATAGATTTTACTCTGTCAAATCAAATCAAATCAAATTCGTTTATTTCTGCCTCTTGCAGTTTAACGCCAGATGATTTTAATCATGAATGGGGGGCATCCTAGGTCTTTTGAGGTGTGAATGGGTTACAGCGTAAATGATAGACGACATGTTTACAATTAAATGAAAAATAAACTTTACGTACTGTAAACAGGACCATCTTACAACCCAGCTCCCAAGAAGATCAAAGGGAATATAACAACAACAATAAAAGCCAAATCCTTCACCATTACTTATTAGCTAGAATGCTTATACTATTATTGCAAACCTACATGTATCAATACAACACCTTATCAGGGATAGATGCATTGCAGCAGAATGTAAATGAATAAGAATTATTGGTGACAAAAGCAACAGCACTAAAAGCTACGCATACCTTCCACAAGCGATTTGTGTCACAACTTTGCCCATTAATTCAAACACCTGATGAATGAAAGTACAAGTAACAAAAGGCAATAAGAGTGTAGCATTCCTACATCAATTTCTTCAAGACTTACAGATCTTCATGGGCAGTGATTTAGCTCATTCTTTATCTAGATGATGGTGATGATGATGATGATGATGATGGAGATATTTATATTCACCCTTAATTATACATGTATGATCACACCAAAGACTCCAGCATAATCTTCAACAGCTTGTGGGCATCTTCTTCTTTTGTGGGTACCCACACAGTCATGGCAATCATATTTAAATTACAAGACTTGCAGTACTCACAGGTGTCCTCTAGGGGTAACGAATGGTATACATGTAAAATGACCTCCAAAGTCTTGGAACTCACAGACTTCATCCGATCTCGAAATCTTGAGATATGTCCAGGTTTGACCCCAATTAGATGCACACATATTTCAATAAGCATCACAAAGTGTCCCCTTGCTCTTCTCGCCAACTTCAACATTACTCGTCTCTCAGAAGACAGACAATTTACGTCACAAAATGTCCCCCAAATGCTGCTCTTTAAGTAAAGATTAACTGCTGCATTTACCCAAAGCTAAAAATAACGCTAACCTTTACCTTAAAGGTTTTTCAGGGGTTTCATTAGAAGCCAGTCACCGGCGGTATACCGCCATCTGTTTGTCAGAAAATTGTCTCTCACCGCTGGCTACTCTGCCTTGATTTTCACTCAAACCCTTGTAAAAGATAAGAGTGACCGCCACTTACATTGATTAGCCCAGTCATCTACTGCAAAAGTTATTGAAACCCCTGCCTTATTGTTGAAAATAGGTAGCAAATGCTTAGACTTAAAAGGACACTTCATGTTGGATGTCAAAATTGGGCGTGCATCTAATCAGGGTCAAACCTGGACATAACTGAAATCTTGACAGCCTTTGCACAGAGTTTCGAAGTCTGTTTATAAATTATTGCAATGTGAAGTCTTGCATGTCTTGGTCTCAGATTCTCAAACTGGGATCTCGGCATCTCGGCAAGTCTCGGATTTTACGATTCGTCACCCCTTCCTCTTTGCAAAAAAGTGTGACTCACTACTACATGTACACTAAGAACTCTAAACCTTCCTCTTTTCAAAAAGTGTGACGGTCCTTCAAAGGACATGTACAAGCACAGCTCTGAGGCCTTTAGCCTAGCATCTTTATCCAAAAATACTTAAATTAAAAGAGTAACCTTTTAGAGATTTCATCACAAACTTAAAGGAGCTCTTTTTAATCAATAATATTATTTTAAAAAAACCCTGAAGCATTTTAAGTTCCAACCAGTTGCTTATTGACTTTGGTTGAGAATCTTATCAGACTATTGTGTGAGAGGATGTTGGTTCAACTCAGGCCAGACTGCCACTCAGGGCCCGGTTGTTCAAAAGCCGATTAACGCTAATCCAAGATTAAAAATTAACCAAGGAGTTCATTTCTCTATTCCCAAATGCTTTTCAACGCTGATATTCGGCAAAACTTTACATAAGAAGTAAATCTTGAAAAACAAAAAATAAGCAAAAGAAACTTTCACCAAAAAGTTGAAAACATGAAAGAAAAGTTTAAGCTAATCCTGGATTAAGTTAATAGGCTTTCGAACAACCGGGCGCAATCAACTTTGCATATTATAGCCAATCAATATTTTCAACACCAAGGAGAACCTGTAGCACTGTACATGTAAATGTAAGGTGTGCATGATGTGTTTAAAAATAATAATTTCAAAAAAAGTTGGCCCTTTTAATTAGCTGAGAAGAAACTCCTGCCTTAAAGTTTGTAATCACCTGCAATATGGTTACAATTTAAAGCCTTCTCAGAGAAAGACCATAAACTTTAAGCCACAGGCCTCTGTCATTAAATTCCAGGGGGGCAATACTCACAAGGAGTGGCCTGTTGCTGTGCCTGGCTTGGTTATGGGCACACCATCAAATAAGTGAAGCTGTTCTGGTTCAAATGTTTTTAAACCAGTTCAATTTGATTTTCCTTTGTTTCAGATTATGATCATGATAATGAATGTCAATTGAAGAAAACTTTGAAAACCTTGAGAAAAAATTTGTACCACAATAGAGCCACACTCTGTTATGTGACCCTCATCATCTGGGTGGTGAAACTCAATGAATGTTGGTCCATACCGAGTCCAACACACAACATTTATAAAGTGCATTTATTATTTATTAGTTTAAAAGGTTGGCAGTTGTCATCTTACCTTACGAGGATTGAACTCATCATTGTAAGAGTTATGTCCCAGTTGCCCATAACTTCCCCAGCCAAATGTAAATACCCCACCATCCTCACAAAGATAAAAATGATGAAATAAATATTTTTTTGTAAATAAATTCAATATTGTGAGGAAAAAGCCAAAATCATTAGGTAATAATCCAAATTAACTAAACATCTTATTTTCAACTTATCAAGTTGCCTACTAACAAGTGCAGCATATCAGAGACATGACGTGTTTTTTTCCATTGGTTAATTAATATGTAAAGCATTTTTTCCAACTAAGCAAACCAATCACATGCAGTAGTGTAGCAGCTCTCGTAGCATATAATTTGATTGGCTCAATACCCAAGCCGAAAACAAAGCAGTAAAGTAGCAACTCTGGTAACCTGCTATTGATTGGTATTGTAAAAGTCATTGTTTCAATTGTTTAGTCTTTTGTTTTTGGGTTAGGGTATTGAGCCAATCACATTATACATTACGAGAGCTGCTACATGACTCATCACATGATATATACCCCCTGAGATCGATTTTTTTGTCTAAGAAACTGGACTGTTTGCTTGATGAGTCTAGTTACTTAAATTTGGCCAAAATGAGATGCCTCCTTTTTAATTGGTCAATGTTACACATGTACTATCGGAATTGCAATAGAAAAGTACATAATTTTCAGTCAGAAAGTGCAACTGGATCCTTTTTTAAAAAATGCTTGTACCTCTGTCAACACAGCACTGTGGTACTCTCCTGCAGTAACATGCCTCACTCTTTGAGATCGTAAAGACTTGATGAGAACGGGCATAATACGATCTGAGACAAAAGTATGAAGGTCACTTGTGTGTGTTAAGAATGGCAATACAAATTATCCCTTTAACGCCCAAACCAGCCAGACGATTTTACTCGTCAATGGGGAACTCCTGGGAGTCAATGGGTTAATATAATAATTATTACCACTGAAACAATTATACAGGTAAATTAGCTTTGTGGAAGTAAAATTTGAAATACAGAATGATGGATATATAATTATGTTTTTCCAAGCCTTGATCCGGCCAGCTTTAATTTGCCTGGTTTGGCATGATTATTATAACAACTGAATGCAATGTAAGCAAAAACTGTTGAAAGTCAAGCAGAGTCTGCCAAGTGAAGGGTATAGAGATACAAAAAAAGACACAAATTCAGGCCAAAATAGGTAGCTGGCTCCACATTTTTCTGCCCCCATAATTTAAATTTGTCACTAGTCAGAGGTGCCTAATCTGAGAAACAGTATCACCCAGGGTCCGAGATCTACAGCAAATTCAGCACTTGGCCCCAACATAAATTTTAAAAAACCAGGATTTTCTGACTTTTACCTTTGTCATCATTAACTCCAAGTTGGCCAAAGCTGCAAGCAATACAAAGAAGGAATTAATGAATAAAGGGGTGAAGTCTTGAAAAAAAACATCATTTTTCAGGTGTACAGTACAAATGTTAAAGCGAAAGTCTACAATTGTACAGTCAGCTAAATGCTTCATAACTCTAAGAGAAGACAGTCTTACTGAGCAAAAATGATTTTACTCTGTCAGTGTCTAAGGCCATTTACAATTTTACTCCTCAATGAGGGAAGGTTCAGGATTCAATGGGTTAATTCTTACTATATGTCCTTGATCCCACAAACTACAATCATTACAAGCTTTGAATAAAGTATAAAATATACAATGAGTATTCAAAAAGCCTTACTTGTTTCTTCCCCAGCTGAACAAAGCTCCAGAGAGGGTCAAAGCAAAGCTATGATAACCACCAGCAGATATCTGAGAAAATGGCACACCGACTAAAGATGACACATGTTCAGGAACGTAATGCACAGAATTGGAATGACCAATTCCAAGCTGGCCATTTTTGTTATCACCCCAGGCAAATAAAAATCCACCTGAAATAGGAAAAAAAGTGTTAGCAATGAAAGAGATGGACAAGATAACTGATACCCTAGCTTACAAGCCTTCTCTGATGCATCCACATCTAAGTAGTATTATGATAGAACATTGTTTCTCCAAATAATACCTTTATTGTAATAATAATAATAATAAAATCCTCGACTCTGCTTCCACACGTTTCCAATTGAAAATCAAAGAAGCCATGCATATCCTTTGGGAGCAGCCATCTTTAAATTCCCAAGTCAAACATCTTAATTTATCCCTTTCATACTAATTAGTTTCTTTTCTTAGCCTAAACAGTTTGGTTTTTTCTGTTTTGTTTCGTGGTTGGGTGTTTTTATTCTGTTCTCGCCTTCATCCTTAATTATTCATGTTACGGTATATCTCACTTTGTTACACTATTTATTGCTCAACTTTAGTTTATTTCTCATTTGTCAACTGACGATGGATGATGTTTCATCCGAAACATGTATTGATTAAATATGAATTTCAAAAACATCGTATGGATCATCAAAGCAATAATAATAATAACACTAACGACTTACAATGCAATTTATTAAGGCTAACATATTTACTGTTGACCCAGTAGTTTTCAATATGGCCCTTAATCCATTTGAATTGGAATAATAGTAGAAATGTTGGTTTTTGAGGAGAGTGGAAAACCAGAGAACCCGGAGAACCTGGAGAAAAACCTCTCGGAGAAGAGTAAACAACCAACAGCAAACTTTACCCACATATGGCCACAAGTCCAGAATCAAGCCCAGGCCACATTGGTGGGAGGCAAGTGCAATCACCACTACACCACCCCTGCTTGAAGTATTATAAATACTTCCTACATGTATAGCTTCTGCCAGATCGATATCCTGTACATAGAGAAGGACTTATTTCCGCCCTTTTGAAAGGGTCAACCTCTCGTTTCTTCTTTTCAAGAGGTATTTTATACTTTTATTTTGCTGCATCTTGAATAAAACGTTATGTTATACGTAAAAACATGCAAGATGAAGCTCTCAACCTGCAGCTAATATAATTATTTTGCTAATATTTTCTCCCCCAAATGAGGCTTTTAAATGACATGATAAAACATAGAGCAGTATGTGTTTAGCTAGTTCTTCTAGTCAGAAGTCACTATCTCACAGGTACTGTACACACTTGCATAGGATGTTGCAACTACTTTAAGTTACTGCTGCATCTTTGAGTTCATGAGTCGCATTCCTCCACTCCAATACCAAGTCCCTGCCATTTTGGCTTTTACCTCCATCTTTAAAGTAGAGGTTGTTAACCTATAGCCTGTGTACATCCGCCTCTTTCCCTGGACAAAATCGGGGAGAGAGACGTTGACGTCTCTCTCCCCGATTTTTTCCAGGGGAGGAGGCGGATGTACAGAGGCTATTAACCTATTGACTCATGAACTGTCCCCCCCCCCCCCCCCACCCCATAATTCCCAAGTCAATAGGTTACAAAGGAATGAAATTATTTTTTCAGAGATGTATCCAGAGTGCGTCATTGCGTCCTGGGACGCACTCGTTTTTCTTTTGGGCGCATAGAATATAGAACAAACGGTCCAACTGGACACAGAAAAAAAATCAAATGTTTATGCAAATTACAAACTCCGGGAAAAACATGCAAACGGCATATTTCACAAGGAAGTTGAACATTTGCATTTCTCACAACGGAGAAATGATCAAGTTCCTTAAATTTCAAGATGAGCTGTTATTTCCGGATTTTTCCCATGTGTTGCATGACATGATCTGAGCTGTTTTTTTAGGCACGAGACAATTGGCAACACTTTCGATCTGCAAAGGATGATTAAACATTTAAGTCGAAGTTCAGTTTGTTGCATGCTTTCCAAGCGAATTTCAAGCATTGGTTTGCTTATCTTGAGCGAAATGACAGAGAATCCAACGGCGAAGTATGTTAAATTTTTGTTTTGTGCAACCCTTCACATGTTGATATTACATAAATTTTGTACAGATTCCAGGTGGACCCCCAAAATTTTGCAATGGACCTCCTAATTTTTCAAGAAGGGGTCCAGAGAACCCCAATATTTGAAAACCTGGATACATCTCTGTTTTTTGGAATACTTACATGTATCTTCCAGAAGAAATGATGACTCTAAACTATAGGTTTGCTGAATTAACACTTTTTTCAGCAAATGACCATTTCACTCTTCCAATTATGATGTTCCCTTCTTGGGATAAGAAAAGAATAAATTACCTTTAATCAACAATTACCTGTTGTGAGTGCAAGAGAATGCCTGGCTCCACAAGCCACTTGTGTTACCATTAAGCTATTTGTCTGAAGATGCTTCACAACTCTAATCAAAATAACATGTACTGATGCATCAAGGTTTTTGTAAACTTATCATGAAAGCAGCAAAATAGTCAGAGTCAAATTTGAAAACGCATACTTGAGATAGTCACACTCAATTCAACATTGTACAACATTAATTTGATGAAAATTCTGTGTATCACCAGCATCTTGAGACAGGAAAACGATCTAATTATTGGCTAATGCCATTCGACTAATGGAAACTTGTTGAGTGGACAGGGGTTTCAATAATAGCCAGGTAGCAGGTAGAACTACATGAGCCCGCCTCTGACAAGCCGAATACCCACCTGAAAGCCTCTTGATCCAGCAACAAAATTTAATCAGTATTCTAACTAGTCATTACAAGAGGAATTTTCCATCATATCTACAAAATTAATATGTAATATGTATGTGAAAGTTAAAAATCTGTCCATCTAGAGTGTAATAATAGCTAGGCTTTAATCCTGAAAACGTCGTAAAACGTACTGATCATGTAAGGCGGGTATCAGTAGTTAAAAATGAGCGAGCGTGAACATGAATAGTAATGGCGGACAAAAGACAATTACGTTGGCTATTATCATATTTTGGTCAAGAACCTGAACAAAAGAGGTCAAAGCAGATTAATCGGTCCGAAGGTTAGATACAAAAAGAAAGAAATTTTTTTTTTTTTGAAAGTGAAGATGAATACTACAATAAACTGTACTTAGTGTCCATGTCTCCTTTTCACGCATGTTCGTGAGGTCTGAGTGTTTGCAATTTTTTGAAAAATAAGTATACAGTAATAATGCTGAGAAAACACCAAAGTTTGCCCCAAAATGCAGGAAAATGCATCTCTCTCTAAAGTTTTCCGGGGGAGGATGCCCCCAGATTTCCCTACCAAGGAAGGGCCCTTCCAATTTTTCTACCCACTTGCACTGCCTAAACTACCCACTGGCAGGAAATTTTGTTGAATAGGGCTACAGTGTAGTCTCTATTTTGGTTCAACTTCGTTTATCATATTCAGTCTTTTGGAGTGCTTTCCTTTCATCAGAACTGGCCGACCAGACCCATCAGTTTGCAAAGAAAATGCAACAATTTGAAGGAACACTTGCATTGTAGTCCCTCACATTCTTCTGAAGAAGTATATATCATCCTCTACATGTTAAGTGTGTTAATTCGTAGTTCTTCCAAATGCCCAAACTGGCCGGTCAGTTCTGTCAAATGGAAAGCGTCCTTAGTCAGACTCAAGGTAGTGGTCATCATTGGTCATCGTGCTCATTATTGTCAACAATCTATGTTACTGTCATTATCATCATCATCATTAATTTTGTATTATTATTGGAGGTTTCAATGCATTTTTCCATAAGTACAGTCACTGTGGCAGCTGTGATCACAGCATGAGCCCAAACACAAGTTAGAGCCTGATCATGGCTAATAATAGGCCATTTTCGAAATATCAAATGTTCAGCTTGATAGTGAGGCAGTTAGGACAAAATCAATAGAAACACGGTGGAATGAATGTGAAAAATATTTACATATCATCCACTTTCCTTTGTCTTTGTCCTCACTGCCTGCTGAATTTTTAATATACTGTAATATCGAAAAAGGCATATTCATGCTAGCCCACACATAAAGCACAAACAATTGTTAACAAAATATAATTGTTAGCTATCGTTTGGACATCTATTGTTTCTTTCTATCTTTATGGTTGTTTGGGCTAACATGAATTACATTCCCTGGTCAAAGGCTAAACAAAATAACGATGCTAAGAGGCCCTACAGGCAAAGGTAGATCACTGGTACAGTATACTGAAACCCAGGGGTTACAATAACTCTTGAAGTAGATTCCTGGGCTAATCGATGTAAGCGGCAGTCACTCTTGTCTAAAGTTACAATGGTTTTCAAGAGTGAAAATCAAGACAGAGTTCCTGGTGGTTCACAAGAAGCAAATTTCAGCATAGACAGCAGTATACTGCCAGTCACCGGCTTCTAACGAAACCCCTGGAAAACCCTGAATTATTACTACTATCGGCTACTTACAGACCTTGGATGTGTCTGGACGTTGTTGTCTGTATTTCCTATGCCAAGTTGGCCCTTAGTGTTATCTCCCCAAGCAAACACAAGTCCGTTATCAGTGACAGCAAGTGTGTGCATTTGTCCACATGCCACTTGTTTGATAGTATGGGTCTCCAAAGAGACCACATGGCCTGAAAACGAAATAAAATGGTGAGACCAGTGACAACTGGTGTGCAAAAGCATTGTACACTGTATATTAGAAAGAAAAATAAGAATACGAGAGATGGGATGAAAAGGAGCAAGCATGGTGTGAAAGATCTGGATAAAAAAGAGAGAGAAAAAGAGAATGAAGGAAAATGAATTTAATAAAATACAAAAAAAAAAATGAATTTGTCTTTGTGCCGTAAGTACAACTAAGAAATATGTTCAATCTAATTAGGTCTACATATTCTTTTCTAAAACAATAGCATATATGTATAATTAATTTATTGTGCATGCATAATAAAGTAAAGACTTGCAAAGGAAATCATTCCACCTCATTTTCTCCAAACTTCCTGCTTCCTTCATATAAAGATGGTGTGTATGTTATGTCATCGATATCACTGCCATGTTGGATGACACAATGAAACTACTCATTTGTTGCAGTAATTCATCATACACAGTTGAACATTTAACCTGATCATTTAATGTCTCTCTAGAGGTGATTACAAAACAAGCTACAAATAGACCAAAAATAAAAACAAAGTAAAGCATAACTGTACCAGTTAAGAATGTATAATTATTGTTTGCATAAGAAATTAACACTGTAAGTCATAGTTAGGGCCCCGAAAGGTTTATCACTCCGGTTTTACTTTAAAAAACTAATACTTTTTTTCCGGGAAAAGAGTTCGCTTAATTTGATGCCGTTTCCATGGATGACAACACTTTGAACGCAATAATCACGTACGATCAAATTACTGTTATTAAGTAAATATGCACCCTTATTACACACCATAAGTTAAAACCTTACTCACCCAATCTTTTCCCATCTTTGTGATGTCCAAGCTGTCCATTCTCGTTATTTCCACAGGTACAGATAACACCGTCGTTTTTCAAGACAGCTGTGTGCTCCCAGCCACAAACTATCTCTTTTATCTCAGACAGAGGACAGAAACAATCCTCTACATTTTTTGGAGCAAGGTATGGTTCAACACCGATTTTTCCCCAACAGTACATGACTGGGTTATTCAAAGGAACAACACACTATTTGTTCGTGTTTTCGTGCCCTCATTTCCTTCAAAGATCAAGTTGTGGCATCTGAAATACCGAACTCTCCGCCATTTTTTCCTGCTTTCCTAGTTTAGAGCCCAGTCTAGCAAGTTCAGTGGGACCATGTGACCTTTTAAGGTCCTGGGGCCCGTTTCTCGAAAGTCCCGAAGACTTTTCGGGCTAGAAAAGCCATCACCGCTTGTTTTAGCCTGCAGAGCAGGCGTTTTTTGACAGGCGGACGCTTGTTCAAGGTCTAAAGTTCGTAATGGGCCGCCATTTTGAAAGCACACAGCCGGTAGAGGATTTCATACTGTCCTCCTCTCACTCAGTGCAATTTTTTTGACTGGCCTCAGGCCTCTGTTAGATGTCGGCCAATAGTTCTTACCAGAACAAAAGTACGCCTGCTTTGCAGGCTAACCGCTTGTTTTGGAAACCCGATCTTTTAACATGTTTTCAAGATAACAAAAAGAAAAATAACTGTGATGTTTGACGAATTAAATTCTCTCCGTTCTTGAGATACAAAGCAAGGGAATGGTGATACCCGAAAATGGCCCGTAAAATTTCGGGACTTTCGAGAAACGGCCCCCTAGGGCCCGTTTTTCGAAAGTCCCGAAAAGCCATTTGTGAAACTGCCAACCGCTTGTTTTGGAAAGCCGATCTTTTAACATATTTGTAAGGTAACAAAAAGAAAAATGACTGTGAAGTTTGACGACTTTGAAAATCCTATCCGTTCTTGAGATATAAAGGGATTTGTTTCACCCGAAAATGGCCCGTAAAGTTTCGGGATTTTTGAGAAACGGGCCCCTGGCGCCCAGCTGTTCGAAGGGTGGATAGCGCTATCTACTGGATAACTCAATTGGTTTTGCCGAGTGTTTATCCGCTGGATAGTGATTTATTCGGTAGATAGCGTTGTACACCTTTTGAACAACCGAGACCAGTCCGTTACACATGTGCTGATACAGACAGACAGACAGCCTTTAATTTATTTTGAGCACGACACGTTGGTCATTCTAGAGGACTTTTCTTCCACTCGTTCGAAAATTCAAGTTTTGGCCCACAGATAAAAAGTTTATATTTAAATTGAAGGAAGATATTACAACATGTTAATTAGAAAAAAAAAAATTCGTTAGGTTTGAGCCATTGTAAGGTAATTTTGACGTTTTAAAACAGTGTGGCGTCATAAGTGCCATCTAATTTTAGTAACATCCTTAAAAATTTGAAAATCAGTGTTGAAAAGATTACAGGCATTTTTGCTATACTGAAAGAATGTTTTTAAAGAAAACTCCATCTGAATCGGATAAAACGGCGCAAAGTTACGGAAAATCAGATAATTCAAATTTCCCGCCTTAATGCCCATATATGGTCAAAATTGGGCTGTTTACACGCAAAGAACATTTAACATATTGGTACAGGAGTTAAGCCTAAAATATATAAAATCAAATTTGTAGTTTTTTTGATTTAATATTTTTGGTGCTATGACGCGTTTTTCTCATTAAAACGTCATTACGACGTCACAATGACGTTTTCAGTGTAAAGTCACAAAAACTACAAATTTGATTTTATATAAGGCTTAACTCCTGTACCAATATGTTAAATGTTCTTGGCGTGTAAATAGCCTAATTTTGACCATATATGGGCATTAAGGCGGGAAATTTGAATTCTTTGATTGCTTATAAATTAAAGCCGTTTTATCCGATTGAAATGGGGTTTTCACCGGTAATCATAAAATCTCATGCGAAACATTAATATGCACTTTTTATCATTTCTTTTCTAAAATGCAAAATCCATACCAAATTTAGACATCATTTGTGACGTCACAATGACAGACAGATCACACGAAAAGATGGCAATTGCAAGGTAACTCATCAAAATTTGTACCTGCCAAATTTGGTGAAATTCTATGCCTTCTTTTTCTTTCTATGGCCTCAGACATCAATTTTTAGAGTCAGTGGAAAAAAAATCATAGCAAATGACCAACGTGCGATGATAATAAAAGCTATGCAGCTTATGGGGTCGTGGCTCGATCTTATGTTGCAATCTTATGGGGGCTTTCCTGGCCGGCCAGACCCATCAGTTTTCAAAGAAAATGCAACAATTTGAAGAAACACTTGCACGATAATCCCTCACATTCGTCTAGAGGAGTATATCTCTTCCTCCAGGTTTGTTAATGCCAGGTCTGACCGGTCAGTTCCGTCATATGGAAATCACCCTTGGGGCCGATTTTACACGCTGCGATTTTGGCGCATGCGACAAGCTTACGACACGCCTGTGACATGACTTACGATTCTCGCAGCGTTTTAAAACATGTTTAAAATGATACGAAATTTTCTCTGACGTACACGACAATCGTAAACGAGTTGCAAGCCTGTCTCAAGTTTGTCGCATGCGACAAGAATCGTACCGTGTAACTCAGCCCTTAGGCATATCAACGATAATAGAACGGATGATCGGGGAGGTCCAAGAAAAGCCTTTTTTTTTTTCATTCCTTCATAACCAATATTTCGTCATAAACGACCTAACATCTTTAAGGACTTAACTGACTGGCCAATACAAACTTAAAATTAAAACCATCAAGAAAAACACATCCGTCTCACATGAAAAAAAAAAAAAAAAAAAAAGCAAAACAAAAAAGTGTTGACAGTTATCTGATTAATACCGTTTGAACCGTTGGGTGTCACAGGATGGGTGTGTAAGTTCTAGTCCCTAGTGGGATGAGTTCAATGTCGTCCCGTGCGCGATCGTTGGAAAGAAAATAATGTGAAGCCCTCTGTAATAGAGTTGGAAAAAAAGTTGAAAACGGTCGTCGTCTTTTTTCCCTCATTTGGTACAACGTACAGCGTCAGCAAAAGCCTGCGAACGCAAACGTATTTCCGGCGGTCGTTTCTTACGTCTGCGTTCGCAGGCTACGTCAGCAAATGATATCAAGTAGATCAGTAAAGTTGCAGTCAATGTACTCACTTGTATTCAGTGAGAAATTGGTCTGATCTGGTCTGGTCTGGTCTGGTCTGGTCTAATCACAGTAACCGATTTTTCTGTCAGTGATGTACAAATGTAGTTGCATGTAAAACATTGAGTTCCACATTTGAATAATCCTTTGGAGGGTAGGTTCAAGTTTGTGGGGTAAACTGTAGTGTGGATTGAACAAATACGTCACCGAGGCTCTTGTTAGGGATCTGAAAATGTTTGTACAGCTTTGGGAGGAGGGGAGCATTTTGAAGTGTTTTTGACGATGGAGGCCGATAAAGAACGAAGGCGGTGTTATGAGTAAAAAATGAGGGAACACGATCATGTGTGTACAGTGGGGGCTACTATTGTAGCTTTGAGGGCCTTTGTGCGATTGAGGGCGTTCATACATTGGATTTTTTGTCTGAGGATGGAGAAGTTGTATCCACAGTTGTTGAGATACTGACGAGTTGTATAACTGAATGGTTCGAAGAGCTCGTTGGAAGAACATATTGACGTAAACGGACAACTGGACTGAATGGAATGGCTAGTTTATTATGCAGGGCCGAGGTTAACCGCGGCGTTTGTCCGAACGATGGCTTAGAGATCCGTATTAATCATACTGCATGCTTTTTAAAGACATATTTTGAGGTCAAGGAATGCAACGAATTTTGACGCACAATCAAAGGTGAATTTGATGGTAAAGTGAAGGGGTTAAAGTAAGAAATCAAATCGTATACTGAGGTGGTGAGGCTCAAGATCATGAAGATGTTGTCAAATAAACGAGTTCATGTAGGAGGCTGAAGAGGTGCTTGATTAGGCGACGGGGGGGGGGGGGGAGAGTGACTGTTTAAACTCACCACTTCGCACATGATGAAGCCATGCATGTAACCGTAGCTGCGCCCTTTGTCAGGAGATAAAAACTGTTGTTGAAGTTTTCGAGGTAGCAGAGCGGCGAAACAACAAGCTTAAGGTAGCGCGCGCGTAAGAGCGGCCGTTGCCTTGTGGACGCGCGGTGAAAAGTCCAAGTTTATTGGCTGTTAGCCAGTTATATATAAAGATTTTGAAGTTCATTGTTGACTGTTGTTTCCAGATTTTTCAAATTTTTGTCCGCATAGAGAATGTTAGTGTCATCTGCAAAGCTTAAGAGGTAAAACCTTAATTTATTTGAGCATCTGTGGATGTCATTGACATATAGCAAGAAAAGCAATGGTCCAAGAACTGATCCTTGAGGAACTCCACATCCAACAACGGCTTTATCTGATATATAATGATCTACTTGCGTTGTTTGGGTGCGATTTTCTAGATATGAGGAGAACCAACTGTTAATTATTCCACGAAAGCCAAAAGCTTATCAAGCCTTAGGATTATCAGAAGACCACCTAGTAAAACTCCTCGAAAATCCAAAAATGCTTTATCTCAATACCGGCCTCATCCATTGCACTTTGTGCGCGACTCAGGAGCCGAAAGAGAGAGACAAAGACACAGACTGACTCAGAGACAGAGAGAGTCTTTCAACCCATCCTCGATCATTCTCCAAGGATGGCTTCCAGATGTGCCAATCTTTTAAGTTGTTTGTTATCTTATATTTGGTGCGCTAGTGTACGTTATACTTAAAGTTAATAAAGCGAAATATAATTAATCACATCGTATCAAACCCCGAACCCGACCCCTCTACCTTCCCCGAGTTTATTGCATCAAGCCTGGGGCCCGTTTCTCGAAAGTCCCGAAACTTTACGGGCCATTTTCGGGTGTCACAATTCCCTCTGTATCTCAAGGACGGAGGGGAATTAAGTCGTCAAACTTCACAGTCAGTTTGCTTTTTGTTACCTTGAAAACATATTAAAAGATAGGCGTTCCTTTACAAGCGGTTGGCAATTTTACAAATGACTTTTCGGGCCCGAAACGTTTTCGGGACTTGCGAGAAACGGGCCTCTGGCCCGTCGAGTTCACTGTTCTTAGGTTCAAATCCATCAAGGGTCATCAAGATTCGTATTCTTCAGCAAGCAAGGTCCCATTTGAAATTGTTATGCGCTGTCTCAAGTCGGCCCTTCCTTTAGTTGGTTTGTGTGTAATTATTTCTGTCAGGACGCCAGCTTACAAGCTAAATGCAGTCGGTACGGTTAGAAGATGCAATTTTTGTCTCGTGATCATCATTGTCAAGAATATTGTTACGTATGTATGTATCCTTCCTTTGGCAGGACACACACGAACCTCCTTTTCGACTGCCGAGGGCAATTGTGACTGCAGAAATTCTACTTGCAGCTGCTGCCAGTCCATCGTTTTATCCCGTTTCAGCAATCTTGGTGAGAACGAGAAATAATTAACATTTCAGGACTAAGCTCTTCTGTTTGGGTGTTTGTTTTAATGTAACACTATATAGGGCAAGTATGGAGGATGGATCTGACTGATAACTATTATCGATACGGTTGCTTTTTTGCTCGTAATTATATAGCATCATCTAGAAAATCTTATACATTATGCTTAGCTTTTTACATCTTTCCTTTCTACACTCCTCTGCGAAGGAGGCCACTAACAAAAGAGATTTGCAACCTAAGCACCATTGCCCTCTGGACGGACACCTTTTGGACGGATTTTGATAGGTGTCACGGTGAAGAAAATCTCCCTCGCAGTGTTGTGTGACCACAGGAGAGTACTTGATATTGCATATCGGTATTTTTGCTGCTGAACGCTCGTTCATTCCCGTTATAGCCGACAGAAAAAGAAAAAAGAAATTATTACTTTTTTATGGTTTTACAGTCAAACCAAGTGAAGCGTACCCCTCAACATTGCATTAATGAAGTGATTATTTGAAACTTGAACCCGCTAGTCGTTTCAAGAATGCAATAATGAATTGATTATTCGAATATTGAACTCGCTCGCTCGATCCAAGAATACGGCTAAATTCGCTAACGGCTTCCGTTTTCGAAAAATCAATTCACTGTTGCGACTAGTAGGTTTCAAACCTACTAGTCTTTTCTAGAATGCAATACTGAATCGTTTTTTCGGAAACGGAACCCGTTAGCCGTATTCTTGGATCGAACGAGCGAGTTCAATATTCGAATAATCAATTCATTATTGCATTCTTGAAACGACTAGCGGGTTCAAGTTTCAAATAATCAGTTCATTAATGCAATCTTGAGGGGTACGCTTCACTTGGTTTGACTGTAATCCTATAAAACAGTTATTTCTTTGCCGGGCCGTTTTGCGGCTAACAATTCAATCAGAAAAGAAGATGTTGCTTCCAAGATTAAGTAACAACTGGAAGTTGATATTTACTAATCGAACGTCATAGATTGGGCGTTAAAGAAGCTTTCAAAGGGACACTTTGGAAAAGTAAACGCTAAACTTCCGGCTGCTATTTTCCCACCTCTGAACTCGAAAGTCTAAAGTCTGAAGTCCGACAAAGTCCTCCAGTGGGACCACGGGACGGGACGGGACCTGGTTCCGGGCGTGGATTTTTTAATCTCACCCTCCCAACACAAAAAAGCACACAAGAGATTTGACCATGATAACCGACTCTATTTCTGACCCTTTTTTATCTTTTTGATCTCTGCAGCGTGCGTGAACGTCACAGCTGGCGTCAGCAACAATGTAAGGACACATGTTTTTCTGTACTAAGACCCCAATATGAAGGGTATAGAAAATTTAGAGGGAGGCGAGAGCCATTTTTTTTTTGTCACATTTAGTCTGAGCGTACTGGTAATACTCCAATGAAATTACTCCGTTACAGAACAAATTGCAACTAATTATAACACTACATAAGATTGTTAAAAAAGATAAAAAAAGGCCGACGCCCCCCACCCCCACCCCCTCCTACATGCGACTGTCCCTATCGTAATTTTAGACTTTCTTGGTAATGCGTAGCGAAATCCCTTTGTTCGTTTTTTTTTTTTATCGTTTGGTTGGTGGACAACGAGTGTAATCAATAGATTGTTTCAATGTTCTGAAAAATTTTTAACGCCGTTTTTTCCTTTTAGAACGTATCTTTTACTCTGACTTTGGGTCCCGACCTGTACCTCCAGGGCGACTATTCAGGTACTCAGTTAATTAAAGAGCGAAAGAATAGAGAAATTTATCATTGCAGTTACGTGAAACGGCAAAAGGCTAAAGACAGAGAGCTATTTGCTGTAAAAGCAAGAAATTTCTCTTATTTTAACCATCCTCTCCTGTGG
>NC_090896.1:29371453-29391453 GCF_036669925.1 Montipora capricornis
CGAAATTATTGTTGAACCTACGCAATGAAATTTTCGTCCAATAAAATTAGATCTTTCAAATCCACAAGATTACATCGTGAGATCAATTCATGTTCCCCTAAAACTTTGTCTATGTGGTTGTTAATAATATTGATAATTTACAGTTAAGACAGAGCTGTCACAAATCCCAATGAACCATGAGACACTTTACCCCATAAAATGAACTCGCGCAAAGGTAAAATATCAAGAGTAAAACACTTTTTAAAACTACTAGTAATGCTTGTGCGCAAAGTCAAGCCAAACCCCGGTAAAATCGCAATTGAAGCGCGGACGCCAAACTCATAATTTTTTACAACGGCTTTTGTTACAATTTGCTGACAGACTTGACATGCGGATTTAAAAGCAATGCTATACATTACGTATTGTCATACATTTGAATCTATCGACAATTATATAAAAAGTAAAATCAACATAAAAGCAAAGAAAAAATGTGTTTGCGAGTCTTAAAATTCCAAGTGTCCTTTCGCCGCAAAGCTCTTGTGTAATTCTCGTTACATTTCCTCACACTGCAGCTGACTGGTACCAGTGTGCA
Source organism: Montipora capricornis (assembly GCF_036669925.1). NCBI lineage: Eukaryota > Metazoa > Cnidaria > Anthozoa > Scleractinia > Acroporidae > Montipora > Montipora capricornis. Next base: position 29,372,025 of record NC_090896.1, read on the forward strand.
ACCGTTTCGTTTGAACTGAATGCCACTAGAATTAACCATACTACGTCGATTTCGTCGAAGATCCGCTGGATCTTCGCGGTCCCCCAGGACTACCGTCTTGAAGGTCAAAGTCCAATGCGCTCGTCTTCTTGTCGGCATCCGGGGAATTAATAGCAAGCGTCTCCAGCGATGACGCAGACATCGCCTTGACTTGCGCAATAACGACCTGTGCCTTCAACGCGTCTTCTTCGAGTTCGCGCATGCGCTGTTGTCTCATAGCAGCGCGTTTTTCCGCCTCCAAGGCGCGTTTCTCAGCAGCCGTTAGAACTCGTTTTGGAGGTTGCGAGGTTGAATCTCTCGAAGAATCGCTACTTGGATGACGGGATTTATCAGAGGGAATCTTGTCAGCTACTTCAGCTACTCTCTGCGCATTTTCCGTGTTTGTCACCGCTCTGTTAACACTCTGAAAGCAAAGAAACAACAGAAAGGGAGAGATTTAGAACAAAGGATCGTAAGATATGATGGTCCAACCATCCAGGGCCTAGTTGTTCAAAAGAACGTTAACATTAATCAACAATTCGACCTGTACAATAGCCGATGAGGCGAAGCCGAATGGGCTATAGACACGTGGCCCTTGAGGGCGAAGGAGCCAATTGTTTTAGTATCACCCAACTAGTCTGACAGAAAAGGCAATAATAAAGTTAGCAAATGCAAGTTGAAGAAATATTTATTTGGGAATAAAACGAAAGAAAGCATCCCGCTTTTCACTACTCGAGGACTATTACTAATGTCCTCTGGTAGCGTAGCCAATTAAAATACTAATCCGCGATTAGATACAAAGCTAGGCTTGAATTCTGCCCGTCAAAAAAACCTCAACTTTCTAATTTCATGCTGAGGGAAAGCAAGGGTCTAGTCCCTTTTGGAGGCTTGAAATCTGATGAGAACTTTTTCTGCTTAGGAAACAAACTGCAATTTAAGTTTCCTGAAATCCAGGATTAGCTTGATCAGGCTTCGAAAAAATGTTCCTATATAGGTTGAGTGCAAGATATTTCAAATACTTGAACGAAGTGGACTGACCGGATGCTAAAAGCTATTCTGTCTGGGAATGAAACACTTGATTGCTACAATTGTTAAACAAAGCTATTTAGCCACAGTCATATCATTAAGCGCGTTGTTCGACAGAAACCTGCCCACTGAAAGGCGTTGCTATTGATTTAGCGGCAAAAAGTAGTTTCAACTTTTGCTTCTCGGGTTAAATTCCTAAACTGTGACCGCTAAGAAGAAAGTTAACGAACAGAACTTTTTTGCATTGCCGGTCATCATACAGTGCCATGCCAGCCCAATATTTGGCTCAGTGAGGAAAATCTCAAATAAAAGCTACAGAGCACTTGTCTCCTGGTGTTGTTGATTATCATGTATGAATTTGTCCTTCAAAAAAGAGAAAACTGCTAGTGCCCATTGTAATAAAAGCTATAGGGCAGTGCTTTCTCCATGTTATGAAGTTTCACGTGACTCTCAGTTATAACCAATGGATCGATTCGAATCAGATCCAGACCGATCGGTCCCCAGCAGAGCTCTGAATAACTCTGCTTCTCGGCGTTTAATCTAGAGCCCTGCTTTATCCTTTTTGGGTGAAACACTAAACGAAAACTATCTTCCTCTCTTGCGCCGGTTAAAACGTGATTAGCCTGTGTTTATAGGTAAACACAGAAGACAAACAGCCCCGGGAAAAAGAATCAAATGCTCCAGTGATTCGAGACTAATCAAGCTTTTTCATCTGTATAGCGTAGTTCAACCAATTTACTTGTTGAAATTCCATCCATGTTTAATTCGCAGGAAGTTGTTAAAAAGCTTTTACCTAAGAAAGCCCTGAGACGCGAATTTCCTTAAACCATACGGCAGCTCCGTGTTCCACTGAAACGCCACTAAGCTTTAGCAATGGGCTTGTGTGACTTTTGAAGTCCTTCAAAAGCGTGGCTTTAATAGACTACCAGTAGTTATGTAACAGCGCTTACTGTGGTTTGGAAATCACAGGCAGCCCACTGTTGGTGCAACGGGCTGTAGAACCTGTGTTAATTAGAAGTAACTTATCCCAAATTAAGCTTTTCTCGCTAGCAAGGAGAAAATTACTCTTTTCGACTTTCACTTTCAAAACATTTACAATTTCCATGGTTTCCTTTGTCTGCGTATATGCACAAGGTGCTTGACCAACCCGGTCAGGCTAATGGCTTCTCTTTCATTCAATTTCAAGACACTGCCTCAGGGATATAGGCTGAAAATAATTTGAAGTTTTTTAACCTTCAAAACACTGCCCGAAAAACGTGATTCTAATCTAACCAACAGAGTGAGACCACGAGATGCCATGCACGTTTGAATCAATACACGTGCTCTCTAACTTGTAGTTTGTTGAAATTTTCTCGACGATCACTGGTAGTAGTATCGGTTTCCGTGAGATAATGGTCAATTTTCGTTCGAAAAACTGCATGTTTCCTGTTCTGGCTAACCGCGAAATACTTCACTCAGGCACTTAATAGTTTAGATTCTTTTCATCTTAAGCAAAACAAAGGGCTTACCTGTTTGTCATCAGAGATTCCCTTGGCATCTTCCAATCGTTTCCGAAGCGCTTCCTGAAAAAGGAAGTGGCAAACTTCAGATCAATGAAGTCTTCGTTGAACAGCCAGCCATGGGGGCGCAGGGATGGCGCAGTGGTAAGAGCACTCGCCTCCCACCAACGTGGTCCGGGTTCGATTCCCAGACTCGACGTCATATGTGGGTTGAGTTTGTTTGTTCTCTACCCTGCACCGAGAGGTTTTCTCCGGGTACTCCGGTTTCCCCTCTCCTCAAAAACCAAAATTTGATTTGATTTGCGTTAAAATGTTAATCACAATTTTACAGTGTCCCCGATTAGTGCTCTACGGCGCTAGAAGATTAAACACTTAAATACAAATTCCTTTCCTTTCCTTTTCAAAGACTTATAACTACTTTACAAATGCAATTTTTACGTACAAGACGCGGGACTGGTCATGCTTTTTCGACTTTGCGACAAAATCGCTTAAGTCAAGTCCATGAAGATTTCGGAATTCGAGTGAGCTCAACAAAGCCATGAAGTCAACTTGGGATTGCTCAATTGCAAGTTCATTTTTAAAAGATTTTCTGGCAACAATTGGAAATTTTCTCTTTATACCAGCGAGACACCGGCCTAAAACAGCACAGAAAAGCGAATTGACCGCGCCTACACGGAAATGACCCGAACACTAAGCATGAATCAAAGACCGAACAGCACTTGGAATCTGGTGGCGGGATCGCGCCTAAAGTGAATAACTGTATGGCCATCTCACAGCTTTCTAACGAGACCAAGGTACGGGCGAATGCCGCGGAATAATTGAGCACAGTGTCAGCTGAGCTTGCTGGTACTATGGTAGCCACATCGTGGAGAAAGAAATCGAAGAAGGCCTTCGATTATTTACAATCGAACTCTGCTTGAAAAACACTAGGTTCACAACTGTTGGACTGAGAACTTAGACAGTAATGATAGATATAAGGAAGATTGCTGAGGAAGAAGTGAATGGTAAAGAATTCTGCGCACGCAAGTTCGCAACAATAAGTTGCCTATTGCAGAAAACAGTCGATAGACCATATTTTTACTGAACGTGATTGTTTCTTGCAAGAGTCAGGCGACAGTTGTTTTTTAATGCGTAATTCGCTAAATTTAGTGCTAAAGCCAGTCACTAGAAAGAGAGAGAGTTGTAGGATCTGCTTATAGGTGATAACGTCGAAATGACATTACATCAGTTACATATTGTGACATTCATGGAAAAATTTAACACCAATTTTTTAAAAAAGCCTTAAGACTGAATAGAAATGCACTCCTTTTAAACCGACATGAGAAAACAAGATTTTTTTCTGGTTTACCTAGAAATAAAAAATAGTGATATCTATCGTCTTGATAAAATCGTAAATAACCATAAACATTAACGTTACAGACACTTAGGATACTTAGCAGTGCAGAGTGCAAAACACTTAGACTTCAGTAAAGGGAACTTAGACAATAACGTCCGCATGATCTTTCGACTGAGTATGCCTTCAGATAGGATTTGTCATCGATATAAAAAAAAATGTCATATCTTTTTTTAGCCATTACGGTCAATTCTCTTAAATGTGTTTGAAGGCTGAATTTTTTTTGAATTTCTGATCGTTTGATCGCGTGATCCCTGAAGTGGCTAAACGAGTTCAACTTGACGTCAACTTAATTTGAAAACTCCATTATCCAAAGCGAATATTTCTGACGTTTGGAAGTACTGATAAGATGCGACATAAAATTCGTGAATTATTAGCAATTATACATGGAAGGAGAAAAGAATATCGGTGCATAGCTTAGCGATAAATTCACAATATTCACTTCTGAGAATAACTGTTTTGGCATATCATATCTGCAGTTTCTTTCAATTTTTGTTTTCTTTATGAAGAATCCGTGTAAATGACGTCATCTTCCACCAGTCGAACAGCCGAATCTCAAAAACTCTCCTAGGCCCTTAAAAACAGCTCTTTTGTGGGAAAATACATGCAAATACTACTGGAAAGCGTTTCTCTTTGAGTACTACTTCATTCTCACGTAAGATATATTTTTGGCCTTCTCCGAAAGTTTCAAAATTTGGAAATAACGCAACAAGGGATTTAATACGCAGTCTTGGATTTTCCCTGTTCCTCGTACTTATCCCCGCTAATTTTCACTTGACGCACATTATGACGCTACAAGAGAAGAAAAGGAAATATAGATCGGGAAAATACCTTAAGCTGAGGCTATGATAATGAAAAAACTCGCGAAAATCTTAAAACGTCAGAATTCTCTCAGATGAATTTGCATTTCAAAATAATAAATTTTGACGCAGAAAATTGAAAAAATTAACTTTCCTACAAGACAAAAATCGCAAGCTTTTCTCACGACCGGATTCCGGCTGAAGCTCCAGCAATGAAGCTTCACGAAATCTCTGTTGGAGTACCACTCAATAACTTATCTGCAATAAGCTTATAAATGGATGAAAAGCAAACATTGAGTCGTTGAACCCACAACAAACAATCCGAGTTTACAAAAGCGTTCCTCCTCAAATTTCTAAACCCTTTTCCGCTAATAAGGAAAGCATGTGGTCTGACACGACGTTAGATTTCATATGCAAAGCCGTGCAAACCGAACTCTCTTCCCGAAATCCCTTAGTTCGCGCAAAAATCCTCAAGCTTTTTACCAGTATGAAATCCATCAGGCAACGCTCTGTGATTTGAGAATATTTCATTTCGATCTAAGTTTGTTGCAGAAATAAAGAGCGGTAATGTCTTCTTGTACGTTCGTGGGTAGTGGTGCGGTCATCCTAGAGTTTATGCTAGTGAAATCGTAAAAAAACCTATTCTACACTACTGCATTACCTGATGAAGGCCCTTGAACCTACAGCCAACCAAACAGACCATGAAAGCAGTGTAAGGAGCCATGAAATCACAGGGATTACTATCAGAAAAAGTCTCCTTTATCCGTGTGAAATCGTGTGCCATCAAAGGGAAGTCGATAATGAACTAGTGGAGCGATAACTGCTCCCTCAAATACCAACCATCAGCATTACAATGATAATGTCAGTCGTGTTTTCTGGAGCAGAACCGCCTGTCTAAGAAATTGAGCTGATTGCGAAAGCAACCGCGGGTTGACAAAATTAGCTTATGACAAAGTCCGATCACCATAGCATAGGGTCAATTTGATATTGCTACGCATCAAAATATCACCTGTACTACAGGATAGTAAGTTGCTACGTGACCATTGGTGGTCTTTGCAAAAAAATATTCAGTTTTACAACCTGAAAGCTAATCACTACTTTGCACAAACCAACAAATCTAATAGCTTCAAAACGTCACACACGGTCACATTTGACAAGTATTCCGGAAAAAAACAAACGGACAGATATTGGCTTTAATTTGAACAAGACTGAAGATTTCATCAACGCCCTGTCAAATTTAGACTCGATCTATACGGCGCCAAAAACAGCATTGCATGAGAGATTTGTTCGAGAGTTTTTAGCGGGGGAGGTAAAAAATTGATACGTCCAACCTCGTCTTGGAGAACTAGTTCAAAATGAGTTGGGCAGCATTTGTAGCTGTACAAGAACATCAAGTCAATCTGCTTCAAGGAAAAGTCTTGAGTTACAATCAAGGACTTCATTAACAGATTGAAGAGAAGAGATAAATGGCACTTCAAGCAATTGCATGCACTGAATGCCCAGTAGCTTTCATTTTAATGGTCTTACTTCAAGATATTGTACCAACTCTTAAGAGCCAAAATCTGTAAATATCGAGAATCCGTGGTCACTCGTGAAATTTCGAATTTCTTTATATTTTGCCTAAATAACACCTATAGTGAATTACTTTCGAAAATAGTATCGAAAAATCTCGAAGCGGTTATTTTCTCTTGAAATCGAGGGAGGTTCCAAAAACGCCATTTTAGCGCCCTGACACTTCCGAAAATACAGAAATCGTGCGTTTTGTTATCGCTCGTGTACATAAACGCGATCACAGCTATCAATGCAATTTGGGCAGATCGCAACACATTTCTTGCCCTTTCCAAAGCATAAATTTATTTTGGAAAAGCTGCTAGTAAATATCTGTTTTTGACTCTTACAAATACCCTAGTACAAACGGTTGAGCGAATGAGTCAATTTTATCATAAATTGCACACCCCCAAAAGCCCACTGGTACATGGAAATTGGCATTGACACTAGTATTTCATTGAAGTGAATTCTTTGTGCTATGCTGTGTTAAAACTTCTTCCGCAGCCTGACAAAAGTGTCCAGTCGAGACACAGAAACGTGAAGTCAATTTTTGCATCGCCTATTTGTACGTATTGTAAAGGTAATATAGTTCTTGTTTATAATGATAATAATATAAATAATAAAAAATAAAAAATAATAATAATAAAATAATAATAAAAAGAAATTTTGCATCGCGACCATTCTTGAAATTATCACAGAACTTGCCTTCTCCGAACCACGGCCTCGTGAAGAACCGAAACTCTGCCAACGAAAATACGATTTTCGCTATTTTGAACGCTCAAAGATTACTGTACTATGATAACTTAAGTTTTGGTAGGTGATGAAGTATTGTTTGTTATGTAAACCTCTATATATGCTGATCGGTAGTGCGATTTCCAAACGACGTTACACTCGTTGTAAACTGCTTCTTTCCACCAGCCATCACCTTTTTTAAAAATATACATATGATGCTATGATATAAAAGTCTCCTCTAAGTTCCACATGGATAATTTTCAAAGCATACTTTCAGTGTTCGATTACAAGAACGAGAGATTCCTAATCAAATATAAGTAAAATTTCAATACTACAAACAATTTATTTTTTCTGTTCCCAATTATTATTGTTGTTGTTGTTGTTATTATTATTATTATTATTTTATTTTTTTTCCTTTCCTAAGGAAGTTTCTAATACTCTTGTACTTCTAGCTGTTTTTGAAATAACAAATTTTTACTTTTGCACAGACTAGTTTATTTGTTAACCCCAACTTGAGGTAAGGGGATTGCTTTGCAATTTCCTTTCCTCTCTTTAACCATATAACTTTAATTTTCATTTATGATTTTCCCTCAACTCACCATCCACACACACACACTATTCCCCCCTACTACCTACTGATTAATGAATGTTTTAGTTAGTGGAGAGACACCCCTTCTTGTAAGGCGGATTCTTCTGAAAACACCAGTTAAGACAGCCGCAAAGGTTACTTGGTTATCTGCCGCCTCATATTACTATTAAACAATCAGCAAAGTTCTACATTTGTTAAACATAAACTGCAGCATTTGTGGAACAGCAATGGTTGTCACCAGGCTTTCTCGTTTTATCCCGCAACAACTTTCCCCTCCTATGGACATTTATGGTTACAAGAAATACAAGCTTTAACCCATTAACTCCCACGATCAAAACGGTCATTCTCCCAACTAGTACCATAGAGTTCTATGTTGGGTAGTCAAGAGAACTTGGTGTTATATCAAGATTACAACTTTCATGCTGATTATACTCTTCAATCTCAACACCTTTCTGACTGGCATTTCATGGAAATTGTAAAGAGAATTTACATACCAAGTGGGAGTCAAAGGGTAAAAAAAACTATTCTTTTTACCTGTCTTTCTTTCTCCTCCCTTTCCCATCGTTCGGTTTCTTTGCGGGCTTCTTCTTCCTAAAACCGGACAAAGACGACGAAAAAAAACAAGTTAAGGCTTGCGTTGAGAAAAACTGCGTTCATCTTTAACATAAAATGCAACAAATCGCCAAGCGCATCAATACAATAATTATTGCCACGGAGGGCATTTAGAGAACCTATAGCCGGAAAGCACAACAGCGGAAGTCGCTACCGTCTTTATCGTCAAAAGATATCAATCAAGTATCTTCTTCGCCATTTAACGGACAAAATGGGAAAAAGATTTCCAAACCCACGCGGTAAAAAAAATGAAGATATAAATTTCACAAAGAAAAGAAAAAAACAATACCATTTTGTTCTTTACATATTGCCTCAGCAAAGTAAAGATGTCGCCTCTTGCCATGCTTCAGGCTTTAAAACGAAAGGACTGGTTCTCTTGAAGAACGTTTTCAAAAACTAAAAGTCGGAGACTGTAACAAAATTTCGCTTAACGAGTTGCTTCTGAAGTTGAAACTCGAAGCACGCGGCCAACACAAGTCACTCGAAGAACCAGTTGGTGTCGTCTACTGAACAAAAGATCTCTGTGCCTTACAAAGAAACAACGCCAATGCATTGTCCGTGGAAACACCCAGGATTCAATTGATCGCCCACATAAAAGCCAATGGATTCTTTGAAAAATCAAATATGTGACTAAAAGAACCACAAAAATGAAAACGTGGAGTTAAAAGCTCCCAGGGTATAAAAATTGTTGGAAAGCTTACAGCCAATTTGTTAATTTCGTGCCAAAATTTGCATTTTACAAAAAAAACTAAGACAAACAACAGGTCCAATCTAGAATAATATGTGCATAATTGAAAAAAAAAAGTTAATCCTAAAAAAAATACAATTCAAATTTAGGCTACAAAAGCAGTGTTGAATATTCCGTCACAAGGTTGTTTAAGGCCGGAAACAATGACAAAAACATCACTTTTGGGCCCACACAAAGGGGTCCGGACTTGGAGGTAACGCTAGAATTGAACGGAAATCCTGAACCACAACAAACCACAAACAAAACTGCACCAAATAACATCCTTTAAAGAAGTGGATTAAAACTTCCTTGCAAAGAGTTGACATTTACAATTCAGTGGCAAGATATGCGACAAATCCACGAAAAAATAACGAGACAAGATTGGCTTTTTAGGATTAAAGTAAGGTTTCCTCCAGACAATAAATTAAGTCGTGCATTGTACAGTGGTGATAACTGGCTGACAAAAAGGACGTCCATGCCTTTTAAGGACAACAGGGGGGCGAGCTTACAAAGAAACGTAGGTGTTGGTAAATTAGTTGTGGAAAACGACTCTGTGCCAATTCATCTAAAATTACTCATTGGCCATTTAAAACAGGAATGATGTGCTGTGCCATCTACTGTTTGTTTCAAGGGTTATTTTTCTAGGATCTTTCGTTTTCCTCGCACCCCTCCCTTCCTTGCATTTACCGCGAAACAGAGTTTATCCGTTTCAAACGAATTCACACTGAGCGGAACTTTTAAAATGCGACACGCGAAAATGCCAAAAAAAAAAAAAAAAAAGCTGAAAGCTTTGAATGCGAGCCACCTCGACTGCTTACAGCTTATATAAAAGAGAAGTTGTCATTGTTTGTCAGCCGGATCAAACTTGAGATTCTCATCCTTGAGATTCGTATCGGTCGTAACAAACTGCCAAGCGAGCGATGCAATAAGAATCTCTGGTGATTAAATGAGTATTTAATACAGATGTGTTCAAGTCTCGTTCTACCACGAATTGCATCACTTTATGACCAGCTAGTAGTTGCTTTCTGCCTGTTGGGAGGTTTTCAGCATATGTTTGATTAGAAATATTTCTTCTGTCGCTCGTTTCTCAAAATATCCATATAGACAATGCTTTACATAAATGACACATCTTTCGATATTTCATCTTGAACGAGTTTATGTGTAAGTGCCTAAAACGAATTTTCCCGAAATATGAACTGGCACCTTTCAGCATAGCTCAATTGTATTCCTAGAAAAAGTAAGGTTTGCAAAGAACAACTACGCAATTAAAAAAATGAAATCGACTCCTGCTCCAAAGGTCATCCGTGTTAAACGCGCAAACATCACAATCATGTAGTGACAGTTATAATACATAAAAACTTCACAATTTGTTGGCACAATATATAGAAAACTTGACAATGTCAGCTCGTCTGAGAGAAATGATAATGGACAATTGCGTTGCAAAGAAACACTGAACCAGCACATATTTGGTGTCGTAACAAACTGGATATTTAAGTTCTTCCCCGGTTTGGTTGTGATCGAGTTCTTGTTCAGCAAAACTTGACAAGGACTTTTCCAACGTGTCTTAAACGTAGGTTTGTTTTGATGGCTCAAAATCGTTTAATAACGTCATTATGTACTCAAGCAATAATACACCAGTTCATTAAAAAGTAAAACGTCAAAAATCCTGTCTAAAATATTGGTAGATCTTTTATTAATTGCTTCCACGAGACAGGCGAATGTCACCAAGGAGAAAAAAATGACAAAAAAATGTGTTGGAATCGAACGTTTTTATGTCACCTTGAAATTCCCCTACAAAGCAGCTTCAGCAAGTCAAACCACCTCACTAACACGATTCCAGACAACATAGCAGTCATCCACAGTATTATCAATATTTCATCGACAAAGCGAATTTTCTAAACAAATATTCCACAAAGTTGAAAGAGCGCAAATTTCAACCTTGACTTTAGAATAAGGCATTTAAATTGCTAGTATAGGACTCAAAGGTGTCGCCGGAACAAATTCAACGACTGACCGATAACTAACTGAGCCAAATGAACTGAGCTGTTCACTGTTTCAAACATTATAAGGGCTTTTTAACGTCCCAAACAAATGCTGTATGACAGGGAAACGGGTTGTCACTCTTATCTGTCCTAGACGTAAAAATCTTTTGCAGATGCCATAACAAAGGAAGCACATTTCATAATTAGACCCAGTGTGTTGGTCCGACCGGATCAGTGTAGCTTTGCAGGCTGGCGCCTTATTCCACAGGTCCAACATTGCTGTTTGATGGAAAAGTACTAACAATACTTTCCCCCAAAAATAAAATCTTCACTTGAATGTTAACGGAAAAGCGCAAGATGCCATACATAATAGCGCTCTTCGCACCGAAACCTCGAGAAATAAGACGTCGGTTCTCTTTCGTTCTGCTTGCAAAACGTTTTGAACGGCACGGCTTTACATGTGAAACGTTTTAAAAGCTCCCAGAATGGACTATGTAAAATTCTAAGAAATTGGGTATTTGGATTGCATTATAATAGACCAAAATGCAAGTAATGACCATAATTCCTTCATAGGGCTTTCCAAGGATAACTTGCGTCTCTTCTCGGTGGACTTCATTAATGGGCTTGTAGTGAAGTTACAATCAACGAAGTTCCCATATCTCCCCTCCCTGAAGTTATCTCGAACAACGGGAACAAAGTGTCCTATGCTTTTTGAACAGAATGTGGTTGTTCAACGTCTCGCGCGATTCATTAAAAGGAAAAAAGTGAGAGCAGGAACGAAATCAACAGTATCATAAGTTTTTGCAACAAATGGAAACTCGTTAAAAATCCGAGTTCGGGATGGGATTTGAAGCCACGACCCTCAGTGATCTAGTCGGATGCTTTGACCACTGAGCTACTTTCCTTGACTTGAAATGCATCACGCAGTCACAAAGTCAAACCACGACAAGCACATCACTCATAACTGCATCTCGCAATCACATTAAAGCGCCGTCCACTGACACGTATCCGGATATTTTTGAATCCGCAACTTTTTCTTTCGGGATACGCTTTCCGTCCACACGTATCCGGCAAATTCGATAGAGGATCCGGAACTTTTTAAATACGCTCTCCAGAGTGGATATTTTTTAATCCGATATGAATCCGGGTAATTTTTTACCCGTATGACGTAACAGGATCGAGCCTAGTTGCTTACCGTGAAATCAATTCTGAAGATGGCTACCGAGGGCTTTATGGCGCATGCTCCGTTACCTCTGTTTTCTTGAGGAATCCGGATACGTTTGGGATTCGTGTGGACAGGCAAATTCGATTTGAATACGCTACGTGTGGATGGAAATATTTTTGAATCTGGGAACAAAAAGTTACGGATTCAAAAACATCCGGATACTTGTGGACAGGGCCTAAAGCATATCAAAGATGATACCAGGCTCCGGTTGTTCAAAAGGTGGATAACCCTATCCACCCTTCGAACAAGTGGGGCCTGAACCGTAGTTAACAATGTGAGTAATGCGCTAGTTGCGCATAAAGTGGCAACAGCCTGATATGTCGTCTGCATCAAAGGAACGTAATGTCGGCAAAAGAAGACTCTTTCGACGCTAGAATCATCATCTCTATCCAAGACAATTCGAGCGGTCACAAAAGAAGCCTCAATTAAACACACGGTCAGCTATTGCACAAGCGCACTGAACACCATTTTGAAGTCAAGTCACTTTAAATGATCACGTAGGATGAGTAAAAGTATAAAACGAAACAGGTTTTCAGTTATAGATTTCAAATATATGAAAACCAAAGAGGAGTGAAACAGATTTCAAGCAGATAAACTCCACACGCAATTTGATTTCGGACTGAGGTAGACGCTTTTCAAACTAATAAAATTAGTGTCCTGGTCGGCGCGGTCACAAGGCTGACTGTGTCCCCAGGCTGGAACACATGACAATGCGATTGCGTTACACTTCTCAAACATCCAGCTGACACCTGGTCTGGTTCGAGTTCGAGCCATATCAATACGATGTGAATGAAGACATATTTTGAGGTGTGGATCGTAACGAATCTACAGTATGGCATAGAGCAATCGCAGGGTCATGAGTTCCAATCTCCTTCAAGTCTGGAATATTTCATGGCTTCCAACGCGAGAGCTGAAGTCGCTCTCTCTCTCAATTGCGATGATCAGTCCTCCTTGGAATCGTCATAATCCGCACTTCAAAATATATGACTGTAATACGTTTCTCTGTTTATAAGACCCGAAGCGTCGTTCGACTCACAACCGAGCCAGTAGGAAGGAATGGGAAGGTCAAGTCTGCTTACGAGCCCAGTGGCCCATTAGGCCGGAGCTTATCCTGGTTTCTGTAGCATGAAACGACTAGGAGTATTTCTACTCCTACCTGGATGGGATGCTAGTCCAGCGCAGGGGGGATGCTAGTCCAGCGCAGGGTTACCCCAGCATTAACTTCGCCGGTACCCATTTATATACTTGGGTGGAGAGAGGCACCGTGAGAACACAATGTAATGTGCCCGGCCAGGGCCCGAATCCGGACCAACCGTAAGGCCGCCGCGCATCCAACAGGAGGGAACGGGCCTCCTCCTAATTTGACGTAAAAAAATTGTTGTTGCATTCGTGGTTTCAAAGAACTTTAGCACTGAACGGAATGTTTTGACGCAAAAGGAGACTAAAACAATGTAGCTTAAAGATCGTCCATGGGTTCAAATGACTGAAAGTTTTGTTAACTTAACGGACCGTGTGCGACTAAGTAAAATTCCTGGGCGAAAAACACAACAAAAAACCACCTTCGCATTAAGTGAAAGCACGGTAATATTTGAGTTCAGACGCGCTTTAACAATAATATGCAAAGGTCCAGTTAGAAGCAATTGAGCTGAAAGATCTCCTACACAGTATTGCGACGCTGGGCTAACCGGTCAACTGTGACCTAAACACTGGGATTTCAAAAAGAGAGTTTGAAGTGTCCTGAGAAAACGCCTATGACGGGTATTCCAACCGACGCGAAAGCACTTCCTCTGTTCGAGTTAAGCAGAACCAATTCACACCCAAATTTTTAACATACCTGTCTCCTGATCTCCTTTTTGATATCTTCGTACGCTCTCTCGCTAGGAGGTATAATCGGCTCTCGGTCCAAAGATTCCTCGCTCTGCGTTCGTCCAGAGTTAATCGACGCCACAGGGCTAGCCATCCACGACTGCCCCGCGGGTACTTGTGACGGGTCGAACCCGTCACACACCAGCAAAGATAAATCTTCTCCAATCCCTCTCAATGACCGCACTGCTTCAAGATGCGTAGCTCCCAAGAGACTGGTACCGTTAACCTTAGGAGATAAAAGAAAGTTAACTCATATCAACTGAGCAGTACAATCCCTGACTATCAGAGACGGTGAGGAGGGCACAGTTCTTTAAAAGTTTCTCTCCTTGAACTTTCTTTATTTTTATTTCAGGGCTGGCGCAGTGGTGAGAGCACTCGCCTCCCACCAAAGTGGCCCGGGTTCGATTCCCAGACTCGGCGTCATATGTGGGTTGAGTTTGTTGGTTCTCTACTCTGCACCGAGAGGTTTTATCCGGGTACTCCGGTTTCCCCTCGCCTCAAAAACCAACATTTGATTTGATTTGCGCGGAAAAAGATGGAGTCATAGCAAAAGTATTACAATTACGCGATATTAATTTTCAGATGACATCCTGACATAAGTCGACATCTCCCTTAATCAAATGTTCTTACGCGACTTTCGCTGACCGTGGCAGGTCCGAACTATCATAGGTAATCGACTGTTCCTAAAAAATTGGATTTCTATTGTCTTTATTAGGGTCAAAATACTCTGGCAACACCTACCTCCAATAACCTCTGACCAACTTTAAGGCGGCCATCTTTAAACGCAACTCCACCTTCATTCACTTTGGACACAAATATTCCTTCATCAGTCTTGTCCAGCGGATTCCCCGGATGTCCTTTGGCACCGCCCCTAATGCTGATACCCAATCTCTCTCCTGGACCTTTATACAAGTGAACCTCCTAAGAGAGAAATGAAATAATTGGTTTGGATGAAGAGCAAGATTTGATATCAGCTGGGTTGATACGCTAGGTGTCATCGCACACACTAACAAAGACCAATGACAGAAGATAGCAAAACGAGTAGTGAAAGCCTGACCCTTACGACACGCTTGCCACCGACTTCGTTACAAAAATGCACTCCTTTATCGAAGACGACAATGGTGCTACGCGCCTGACCGATAAGATTATCTGTCGTTTGGTGTTTTTCTCCAAAAAGTAAATGCCGCAGGTTACCCTAGGCCTCGAAGAGGAACTGCGGGAATGTTCACCTCAAGTATGTGGATTTCTTGACGAAAACTTAAGGCGCTGTTACACTTGTGAAATGTTTTGTGCAACTTGTCTCGCAATGTCTTGGCGACATTGTGGCCGGACAAGTTGCACGAAACATTTCACAGTGCAACCATACCCGGCAACGGCCAAAATCGTTGCGAGACAAGTTGCAAGAGCCGTTGCCGAAAGTAGAATAAAGTTCTACTTTTCGTGCAACTTGTCTCCGAACGATTTTGGCCGTTGCGGAGTATGTTACACTGTGAAATGTCGCCAAAACCTTGCGAGACAAGTTGCACGAAACACTTCACAGTGTAACAGCGCCTTTAGTAACTAGTTTCCTTCAAGCTGGGGCTAGGCCCGTACAATGGCGCCTTTCACTTTTTCTGTCAAACGGTCTCAGCAAAATTTGCTCCTCTAGACAAGGCCTTAAAACGTTTTGGTTTTCAAAGCTTTTCCGATATCACTTTCCACTTTAAGAGACAATTTGGTGAACTAACGTAAATTAGGGGAAGCAAAAATAATGACAAAGATCAGCTGAAAGGTCCGGTATAAGCTAGTTCGTTTTCTTGCTACAATTAACAGAACCTTGTCAGACAAATTTAAAGCTTTCGAAGTTAGCTACTCGTCTTTTGTTACTCCACGGTACGCTTTCTTGTTGAAGCAGAACACCCTATCTTTGGCGCGGAAGAAAAAGGTATCGCCTTTGAAAGCGAGCAGTTTGCGGTGGTCTTTAGGGGATTAGTTCTTTGTCCAAATCGACACAAATAAGTCCCTTTTTGGTCCATGTGGCGGCTGAAATAATGAGGAATACACGAAAGCCTACAAAAATGGCAGTTTGCTTTATCAGTCATGGCCGTAATATCATGAAGGAAATGTTGACTAAAGTTGCCCACCATGAAACTCTTAGTGTGCGCTTTGCAAACAAGAACGATTAGTTAAGGAGGATACTGACGGATTCCTGAATAATAATAAACTTAAATGAACTTAGCCCCGTTGCCAAATTAATAAGCAAGCAGCGGGGAAGTATTTCCCAAGAAAGGTTACGCTCTGCTTAAGGTAAGTCTGGTATCGCGATGCTCATGCAGCTTAAGAAAAAGCATCGTCTGCATTTATAGGAAAACAAAACAAAGTTGACCCAGGAACGGACAATACGTATCGATAAATAGATATTGTTCATATGTAAACGACATAGAAATCTAGAGAGGCCTTACACGACTGTGAATGTGAATGGATGAAGAACCTTCGCTGATCAACATGCAGCATCAGGAACTGCTTAATGTGCATAACCCAAGGACAGAAAACTGAAAAGCCTCACTTGATTTCTGTGCTGTTTACATAATATATACCCACACACACTACTAAGGACAACACTCATTCATGCTTAAATATTATTCAGTTTGTTTGGGAGACGCAAAATCGCCGATTATATAATAATGACTCAAGAACAACGCCGACACTGAAAGGAAAGAGAAATAGAGAAGAGAGATCATGAAAAGCGAGAAGGCTCACCTGAAGTCCTTTAGGCGGTGGGTCATGGCGGACGAGAAGTTTAATGAGCGATACATTTGCTATCAGAGCAGCTACGGCTTCCTGATGTGTTGAGTTTCTCATGTCTTTTCCATTTACCTAAATTTAAATTTAAAAATGTTGACTGGATCTGTAAAAGACATATTGGAAGGGAGGGGGTACTTATAGAAAAATCATTCATGAAACTTAAACCAAAGAATCAAGACCATATCTCGTTAGTTTGAATGAACTAAGGTCAAGTCGCACGAAGGTCATCTCACCCGAAGTTTATCGCCCAAATACACATTCAGCCTCTTAACAAGATCGCTCACGTTTAATCAAAATTTTATTTTAGTAATTTTGATTTTAACTTTTCCAACAATTTCAATGTGAATAAAAGCAGTGGACACTCTCTCGTTCATATTCAAAGATCTTTCATGCAAAATTATTTTGAATGAATGCTGAAAACGAATTTACCTTTTTCCGAAGAGCGGCAGCACAGGGCCAACTCCTTGCAACATCAACTCCGATCATTTTTGCCTTCGATGTTGACAGGGCAGAAGCTAACTTTAACTGTTCAAGAACGACGTCCACATCGCATCACATAAACGCTCCAAAGAATTGCTTTGACAACAAGCGACGTAATGAATGCAAACACGGAGCTCCTAGTTTCAAATCCCACGCGAATTTAGTTTCTATGTTCTATCTATTTTACAGCATGACGCGAGAAAAATATACTGGTCCACTGGGAATAATTTGGCTTGATAAACTCATCTTGTACTCATTAATAGAACATTTAAACTTTGACGGCCCGACAAAGAGATCAGCTTTAGCGAAAGGCAACAAGAAACGCCTTTTTCCTTGGAACTTCCAAGAAAAAACGTTTTAGTACAAAAGGCGACTTTGTGAAAATGGTCGATGAAATTTGTCGCGGCTCCTTTAATAGAATCCATTAACCAAATGCGGAGTGCTTTGTAAGGTACTGACACCTTTCAAACCTCAAGAGGCAAAAACAAACCTTGAGATCTTGAGCCCACACAACTCAAAACGAAAAAGTGTAGAACTTTTTCTTTTAGTCATTACAACACGTCCTTAAGAAAGATCTGCAGATATTTTGAACATCGTTATTTGTCAAAACTCTTTGTCGGAGCGATTCTAGAATCCCCGGCCACTACAGTATCTTTGTCCTAAGTATGTGTTACAGCCGATTTCAGTGTAGTGTATAGACCCGGGTTTTTGAAACATGATTCGCCCGTGCGTGATTCGCCCGTCGTGATTCGACCATAATCACGTGACTCTAACAAGAAGCGTGGAAACGGCAGTAAAACTCTTCGATAACAAGCGGGAGGCAGAGCCTGCATTATGTAAAATAAAGGATGGCAAAGCAAAAAGTGGCCATACGGATTGTTTTCTACCAGAAGAACAACCTTGAGCGTTTGGAAAGGGGGCAATTTGAGGTCCGGCGGCACAATCAGTAGTATTTCTTGCGGTTGCCGATGTAATCATAGCCGACAAAATATATTTTGTGATCAAAAGCTCGCTAATGCTCGCATTCTTTCATTAACAGATAGGTGACGATGGTGTATTAGCAGCTTTGCTGGAATTTTGGAACACCGTTTACGCCAGAAGAAAAGCGAAAAGTACGGAAATGACAAAGTTAGCCGGCTGCGATTAGCACAAAAAGGGTTACTGCATTTAAAGTAGCAACATTTGACCAGAAAAAATACGTTCTGAAAGGATTTGTTCGACGGCAAATTATATTTCCCTTCAATATGTATGTATCCTTTTTGAGTTTTGAGCCTCATGACTATTAGTTATTGCCAGAGTTGACTCAATTTGTATCACTTCGGCGGCGCGACAGTAACATGTCAGTTTCATTTTGTCATTCGCATTTTCAAGTTGTGCTTCAACTTTAGCTACATCTCGGCAAAATACGACAACAAATGACACCAAAGTACGACAACAAATGACACTACAATGTCCGCAAAGCGTATGCACAATTAGGTATTTTACCCCGTACCCGAATTGATCAATTAATTTTCTCTTCAAGTTTCAACACGAGTCGAAAATGTGTAACGCCTTCCTATCAAGAAATGTAATATTTCACTCATCAGCGATTGATGATGGCTTGAAAATAAATTATTGCAAGGGACAATTTCTGCCCTCTCACGCGTGTTGGTATTCATTTTTACCTCCTGTGATGAATTCAGTGAAAATACCATGTAATTGAGGTTTACCTGCTGAATAAGAGACGTGATGCGCCAGTCTAGTTAAACCGCGTCCATCTGCGCTGCTTTTGCCGATAAAAGCTGAAAATCGTGACTTACATGTATCTTAAATAAATGCTACCGAGGTTTTTACCTTAAATTTCGTCGAAAATAGTCTTATGTTTACACTTAATATCTCATCATTTACGAAATTTGCTGAGCTGTGGTAGCCTCGCAGTCGAATCACGACGGGCGAATCATGCACGGGCGAATCATGTTTCAAAAACCCGGGTCTATACACTGCACTGAAATCGGCTGTAAGCTAAAACTGACTGTACAATTTTAGTTTCTCTTGAAGGTGATAAGAGCGACCAAAAATGCTCCTCCAAAGAGCATTATTTTATAACACAACCAAAGACACAGAAAACTCTTCGGATTTTTTCCCTTTGTCATTGGCTACGCCATTGGC
>NC_090896.1:29396453-29403953 GCF_036669925.1 Montipora capricornis
TGAAAATGTGCTGAAATTTACTAAGAGTAAATGGAACAAGCATTTCCTTTTGGGAATTCTGGTCGAAAATATCTGGAATACTTCTTCAGGGTGAGCACGAAAATTAACCAATTTACCGGTGTTCCACTGAAAATTTCCAGATTTTTTTTCCATAAATTGTAAAAGAAAAATATCAAGAAGGAACGTTTAAGATTGGCAATTACATGCGTCGGCAGCGATCTTTGTTTAACTCACGGAAATATAACGCAAATTTCCGCTTGGTTTCGGTCTTTCTCTACGCACAACCAAGAAACAAACCTTTGCTACTGGTACGAAACCACACCGCACCACTTGTGCAACAGAAAACTCAAACCACACCTTTCTCAGTGCGTGCGCGAGACAACTCTCGTAAGAATGGAGCTGTTATCGAGCATATGTCGATTCGGAACCAATCGTCAAACGTTGTTGACTGAACAACAAGCCGAAAAGGGAATGCTTTACAAATGCAAAGTTACTTTTGTTAAATTCACGAATACTGAAGACAGTTATCACGTCTAATGAACTTCCGGTACTGGACGGTAAACTAGATCGATGTCAAAGATTGTGAACCAAGGGCTTTGTGGACGGTCGCTGAAGACAGTATCGTGTCCCATCCACTTGACATCCGTCATGTGGATTTATTTGTTAGATAAGAAAATGGTCGCTTGTAACATGTACATGTCAGAAGTAATGGGGGATTGATTTTCCGAAGTCTTTAATTAGCACCAGGGCTGTTATCTAATTAGTCGATAGGTCTATCGTTTGTTGAGTTCGTCTTTCAAATTTAATTAAGTACACAGCAGTAAGGCAGACCGGCTCGCTTACTTTCCGTAAGGACCCAAGTAAAGTCACTTGATTTGAAAATCCTAGCACAGCCGTTTCAGCCACACAGATATGAAAGACACGAGCGGATCCCACGCGAAGAAATAGTAAAACAACAAGGGATTTATTCTCATGCAATCTGGTTCTTGTTATGATGATACCAGTTAAACAGCGAGCAGGACGCGCAGCCAGATGTAGAAATCAGAAACAACGGATGAATATTATGATAATCAGCTCTTTAAAAAACCCTGAAACCGTAACTGTTTTGCGGGAAGTTAGTCAAGTGTTTGCGATTTCGCAAGTGTCACTGTAGAGTTGTCAACAGTCCCAACGTTCGTTCTTGTGCGCAGTTCGCGGTCTGTCGTAGGTTGTCCTCCAAGTTCGTGTTCTTACCGAAAGAACTTTGTCTCCAACTTGAAGTCTACCATCTCTCTCCGCCGTTCCACCTTCCGCAATTTTAGAAATAAACACTCCCTACAAAAATCAGACACAAAGTATAACCCTCACATTCAAACAATAAGAGGCTTATTTACTAATTTATATACTGATTTACTTATTAATTAATTAATTAATTAATTTATTTATTCTGCCATCAACCACATTACAGTTTTTAAAAGATATGTTAAAAAAAAAGCATGCAAGGGAATATTTAACAATTATTCGCCTCAGGCTCAGTGATTATCGGTGAATATTCACCGATAATCACTGAGCCTGAGGCGAATAATTGTTTTGGTATAAATACACAGGTGATTATTTCAAAAAAGAGAAAAAAAACACTTCAACGCGAAATCATCTTCACTTACAGTGGCAAAACGACTACTGGCAGCCATTTTGTCCGTCGAGGTGATTATCGGCTGATAATCCGAGATAGCAAGCCAATGAGAGCGCGCGATTTAGTATAATCACCTGTGTGTTTATACTAAAAATAATTACAACAAACAGTTATTAAGTGGCTTATGAACAAAGGTGTCCTGAAATAATGCATGATAAAATATGGTATTCAAGAAACGAATATCTAGAGATCTTATTTGGTATTTAATCAAAAAGAAAAACAAGACACAGGAGAAGAACAGACAAAAGAAAAGAAACAACTATGAACAAATATGTAGCTCTGTAAAGAGAACATGTGATTAAGTAAGAGGGCATCTTTAGAGTCTTTTACTAAACAAACCAATATTTTCGCTATTTTGTATGTCCAGACTTAACGAGTTGAAGAATTTTGGACCTTGAAACCGAATTGAGAATTTTCGAATCTTAGCTCGACAAGGAAACATGTAAAAAATATTTGAGTTTCTTGTGTTGTACAAGTGGCTTCATGCAGCCTTGACTTTGGCCAACGCCCAACAAGGCTAGGTAACTTCAAACGAAAATGCCTGAAAGAGAAGCCTTACTTCTATAAAAATATAGATCACTGTAGCGCGAAAGACGATCTTTGCAAGTTTTCCCTTTCAAAATTCCCTGGCGCCCCCCATCTTCAAAGCAATTCCACTAAGATCCAAACATACAAAAAAAAAAAAAATAGAGCGCTTTTCAATTGAGTGTCGAACGCAATTAGCGAATTGCATTGGTTTTGCATTACTTCACTCAGTGATTGGTTCAAAGTTCTCGCACCATTTTTTCAACCAATCAGAAGTAAAACCAAAACCAATCGTGGCTCGCGCGTGCACATTTTCCCGCGCTTTGTGTCGGCTACGTGTAATTACTTCGAGTTTTGATTGGTCTACTGGATTGTCTCCGTCCTTTTTCATTGGCCAAAGTAATTACTTTGGTTTTGGTTTCACGACACTCGATTGACACTCGCTCTAATCAAACAAAACAAGTAACTACGCAAGAGAATGAATACGGGTCTTGTTACCGGGTCGCCATCTTTATAGGGTGTTGATCCGCGGCCCCCAGCAATGCTAAAGCCCAAGCCTTTCTCGCCTCCTCTTTTTAACGTAATGGTTTCTCTCTGTAAAACAATCAGCAAGGGTGAGGGGAGAGGATTAGCAAAATCCTGGTATAACCAAATGCTTTAAAGTGCTACTATGACCAAAACATAAATTTTTAGTTTTCGTTGGATTTCAAAACTATGTTAACTAAACTTTACGTGACCCAAGTATTAAGGGCGGTGCCTACTAATTAAAGATATTTTTGCCCCGGTGTGTGATTATGCAGGAATTGTAGATCTTAACGAGTGTTATTGAAATCCAAAAAGAAAATTGGGGGTAACCACGCATTTTTCAAAGCTAATTCATGAATAATATTTGTAAAAAGCTTTAAAATACAAAGAAATGTATGGCGTTCTTTCTCAAATTGAAGATTAATTATCTCTGAAAAATGCATGGTTACCCCCAATTTTCGTTTTGGATACCACGAGTACTTACTAAGATCTACTTTCTCCGGATAGTTTTAAACCGCGCAAAAATATCCCTATATTAGTAAGCATCACCGATAGGAAATCCGAGTGTCTCGAGATGCGCAGAACGTATGCAATAACAATAGTAGGCACCGTCCTTAAGCCTTGATTTCAAAAAGACAACTGCTTATTTTAACTGGAATTTTCCTATTTAATGGTCCACCATTACTTACTTTAAAATCTTGAGAGAGCTGGATCGAGGAGAAAATGACGTCATAGACTCAATAGTTCAAGAATGCAGCACGGGAGTTTCGGGCTTTCAGACTTTTAAATTGGTGTTTTGCACATATAATAAGCTACGTTTACACGCTGACATTTAAGCTAGTGTGTAAATGACGTCACTTTTCCCTAGATGCAACCCTCTGAGGTCCAATCGGTCAGTTTTGAACGTGAGTAAAAGCGGACCATGAAATCCAAAACTTACACTCAAAATAAAGAGCTTTTGAATAAAAATTAAAGCTCAAAATTTTGCTAGTCAAGTTTTGAGCAATCACACTTTCAAAATTTGAAGAAAAAAAGGAAGTGACTTTTTTATCATAGTAGCACTTTAAATGCTAAAATGTTTTAAACACAGTCGTACGATGAACTTTATTTAAGTGTCTACTCTTCTCGCGCTGGAGCATTAAGTGGGGACATTGTACACGTGGTTAAGTAGAGGGGAAATCCGGAGGTACACGAGCAAGACCACTCGGAGCAGAGAAGGGGACCAAAAAACTCAACCCAGTTACCCACATATGACACCGAGAGTGGGAATTGAACCCGGGTCCACACTGGTGGAAAGTGAGTGCTCTCACCACTGCGCCAGCCTTGCTTCCCTCGCAGACGATCGCAATTTTTCGGGCAATATTTACTTGTGCATTCGTTAGCTTTAACATTTTTGTCAATTTTCCTGCATTCCTTTATGCCATTTGGTTTTATCGCGTTTCAATTTATTCTTTCTTCTTCCTCAAATATTATATTTTCCGATCATTTCGTAATTTCGTAAACAGGGTTCGTGCCGGATTTTGTCTGTAAAATTTCAGGAGTATTCAAGGAGTTTTCAAGGAGTCTTTATGAGAAGATTTCTATGCCATACATAGTGTTTCAGTGCTTTCTTTGCTGAAAAAGCCTACCTTGATATTCCTTACCACATCCTGCAAGTTAAGCGCACCCATGGGCATTTTAATTTTTGCTTTTAATGTTTCCCTAATAGTCAATTTTGGGCTCAATTTTTAAAATGTCTCTTTAAATTTGCATGATGCAATCTCAACAATCTTCACCCAAGCAAAAATTCAAGGAGTTTTCTAGCAGTTTTCCACCAAATCCTTTTTCTCAAGGGATTTTCAAGCGCCCTTGAAGTCCAAAATTAAATTCCGGGGCTTTTCAAGGACTTCAAGGAATAGAACGAACCCTGTAAAAGAAAAAAAAACTTGTGTACGATACCGGAAACCTTCCGCGCACTTGACAAAAATAGTGACTTTTTTCCAATTTTAAATACTATTCACCTCGGAGCAAGAAACCAATGAGAAAGAAATGTCTTCTAACTATCGAAATTATGGTAAGAAATTTCTTTGCCAGTTAAGACACTTGTTTAACGAAGTGGGTGTAACTAGCTGCTGAGGTAGATAATCGTCAGGTATTACTTGACTCCAAAGTAAACGCCATCTTAACTTAAGCTTCTTATTTCAACACCTTACCTCTGCTTTCGTTTGAATATCCTCCATTTCTGGCTCGGGGGCAAATCGGACTCCAACCTTCCTTGCTTCTTCCTTTGGAGGTTCTTCGATGACCTGGAAATTATTCCAACATTTACAGCATTTATTCTTATGGTTATTCAAAAACACAACGCTGTTTGACAAATCGATTATCTGATTTTAGAGATAAGAAGTACGATCTTACCTGGGGTGGTAATTTCTCTTCCGGTTCCTTATCTACTTCAATTGCTTCTTCCTTTGTAAATGCTTCTTCTAAAGCTTCGTCTACCGCAATCGAGTCCTCGGTCGTCACAAGATTTTCCTTGGAAGTTTTTGTGACTGTTCTCTTTTCAAGATCTTCCCTTTCTCGCACGACGACTAAATGAATGTCATTACCAGCATTTTTCAGAACGTGAACAGCATCGTGGTGAGTTGCTGAAGATATGTCAACACCATTAACCTGAAAGAGAAGATTTTTCTTTTCAGAGGAAAAGAACACGTGACTTGCAGCTCAGTCGAAGAGCATTCGAACTGATAATGGGAAGGTCGCAGGTTCGGCTCCTCTGAAGGAGCAGTCGGATTTCTTCCGAGTATCCTCGAGTCACCGCCAATAAATAATCTCTTCGTAACAAGACAGTTGTCCAAACACGGATGGAACCTACGTCTCTCCGATTGTAGCTTTGAAGGTGTTATCTGGCAATGATTTGCAGGAAACTCTACTACTGCCTTGGGAGCTATTTCCCAAGGAAAAATATGGCTTGGAAGGGATTTGAATGATTTTCAACGTAAAAAATGTAATGTCACTCGGGGTAAAACAAAAGGTTTTCCAAAGGGCACAACGAGTGAGAGTTTCAAGGACTTTCACAGCCCTGACGTAAAAATGCCCTCATTAATCATTTCCAAAGTTTGCGGACCACCGTACAGACGTTGAACCCAAATTCCATGCAGATTAGCCAGGAGTAGACATGGTACTTTCTGACATGTTGTGCCATACAATTTTCTGATATACTAAATGTACCCACCTTCAAGATCTTGTCGCCTGTTTTGAGAATTCCATCCTGTCCGGCAGGACCATTCTCAGAAATCTTCGAAATAAAAATACCCTGAAACCAGAGAAAAATTGAGATCACAGCGGTATGTTCCAGGTGTCAACATCGAGCTGAGAAGCGAAAATTATCCCGGGTCAGTTCAGCGTCGAATTTACGTTTACACGAGCCCGGACTGGGTGAGGGTTGGGTCGATCTCGGCTGACCCGGGTCAGTTAGTTTTGCACTCGATTGAAAGGGCTGGTAACTACTTGTCAGTGAGGAAAATGGCGGACGAACCATGCTAATTTGTGTTAACGTTATCAGCCATTTTTATGTTATTGTAGTTCCGCAATAAGATGCTCAGTCATTGATGATTCCACTGCCAAGTTGACGTTCTTTTTTCTACACGTTCTTCATGCCCATTCGCCTCCGCCATTTTGCTACAGGCTGCGCGTGGGCAAGAACGCTGAACCGCAAAACAGAGTGACGTTCAAACGACCCGCCGCGGCCAAAATCAATTAATGGTTTAATGTAAGCTTGTTTCATGTCTGGTCAATATCAAGTTCTAAAAACCCACGCTGAAATAAGATAATTTTTCAATTTTGTCTTAAGTATCTTGGCGTTTGCAAATAAGAAACGATGCTTCGAGAGTGTGAAAAAAAACGGGAAAAAACTGGGTAGAGAAACCTTATTTCCCCATTTTTCACAATCACTAATTGCACAAACCTCATCATTTCCAGTGTAAGGGGTTGAGCCTTTTCCACCGGCAATATTGATTCCAAGACCTTTATTGTTACGATGGATTGTGTATTCAATCTGCAAGAAACGCATAATAATGAATTTTATTTCAGTGTCAACTATATTTAACAATGGGGCACTAATTGGCCATTTTCGAAATATCCAATCAAAAAGAGACCCTGGGAACGAGATTGATCAAATCGTAGGTTGTTTTTTTGAGGAAAGGGGAAAACCTGAGTTCCCGGAAAACATCTCTGGAAACAGAGTAGAGGACCAACAAACTCTACCCATATGTGCTCTCACCACTGTGCCATCCCTCTTGCATTTGTAGTAATAAGACGAATTACTGCACGGAGAATACCTGGATGTCTTCTGTTGTTACAGCTGGGTTTTCGACAGTGTTTTAAAGTAGTGGAGATATTTCTGAAAGCACCGGACGTGACATTTTTGATGCCGCAAGGCGCCTTACGAGAGCCGAAAGCGCGAGCTACCTAAGGGGTCTGGGAGTCTTCGTGATTTTCTTCGGGCTTCCTTCGTAATCTTCCAAAATGATTTCCGTAAACCTCTGTAATGTCGTTACAATTCACTTGAGTTCATGTACATGTGTTCGAATGCCGTTCAAGCTTTTTCGGGCTTCCTTTGTAATTGCTCACCTAACTGCGATGATTTTGCCAACTTTCATTTCTTTCCTTTTACAGTCGTTCAGCCCCAAGCATTACCCACCCCCTACTCAACACCCCACCCATCCCTACCTGGCAATGAAGGCTTTTTTCAAAAGATGCTACAGACTAAATAATGGCGTCAACATTGAAAAACGGAAGAG
>NC_090896.1:29408953-29416723 GCF_036669925.1 Montipora capricornis
TCAATTCAATACAAAATGACCCCTCAGCCTCATTCATATGGCAAAACCACTGATAACTCCGATAAAAGCTATTTACTCGACTGGAGGCATCCCTGCGTATAAAAAAGCAATACTTCGCCATCAAATCACGACAAAAAATACTCGGGTGTATTGGAGAGACATATCAGTTACTTGTCAGTTTTAAAAGAAAGCACAGATTCAAAAAAGTCTTGTTGCAATTTATGGGAATCAAAAATAAGATGCCACCTTAAATGGCGACCTCTGGCTTCAGAATTCAAAAAGTCTTACAACTGATGAACACTTTTTCAACTATATATCTCCTCACCATTTTGAAGACAGACAAATGGATTTCACTTCTAATTAACTTGTTACCTTTAAGAACCTACGGTACCAGTAACCACCCTCCCCCCCCCCCCCCCAAGAAAAAGCATGTATGCTGCCTGCAACTGCAAATTTATCTAAGTGCTTCACTGAATCAGCTTTGTCTCAGATTCAGTCCAGAAAATTCCCCCCACACACCACTGAATATTTCAATATCTGATCTCCTTAAAGTCACAACAGATCCTCTGGTTCTTACCACTTCAGTTTTTGGTCCATCCCCAAACTCCTTGCCTCCAGCTTTTGCAAGAATCTCTTTGACTTTATCTGGATCACTGGACTGGAGATTTATTCTCTTGTCCTTCAGATAGTGAGGTGTGTCACGCCGTCTTAGCTTATCATGTTTCTCTGTTTCGGGATGATCCTCTCCTTCAAATCGTATCTTTGGTTCTCTTTCGCTGTCATTATCAGAGCCTGAAGCCTGTTATTAACAAGAGAAGATTTCACATGAACATCCATGTTATCATTGTTCTTTGTATCCAGCTTGCATCATAACATGCTATCATTGTTTCTTTACATTTTAACTGCTTTTGTAATGACATCTGCAAATGGTTAGACTCTCTAGTCTTCTTGGATAAGCACGATAAACCAAAGGCCCAGTGTCACAACCCTTCACTCTTCATAACCCTGTGGGATGTGAAAGAACCCACACACTATTCACAAGGAGTAGGGCATGGAGTTCCCAGACTGCTGTGGCCTGTCCACTGTGGTATAGTTAGAGGGCTTCAAGTTAGAAAACCATAACAGGTCAATTATTGTGTCTCCCTCTCAAACTTAAGGTTGCTCTACATGGTACGATTTGTCGGATCGATTTATCACCTCTGACAGCGTCGGAGCGCAAATCTTGCATGTATTTTGACAGCCGATGAACAACTGATTCAGGGAAATGAAAACTGGCCTGATTCAAAAAATCTGTTGCAGTGCAACAGATTTTTGGAAGTCGGGCAGACACCGCCATGTCAATCAAAGCGTACGTATGTGAGTGGGTAATGCGCATAAAATTTAATACTTAAAAAATTAAAGCATTCAAAATGGTGGATACTAAAAGGACAACGGGAAGATCTTTTGAAGAAAAATTACACGTTTTACACAGCATGATTTACCGGCCCGACAAAACCGGCCAACAAATCGTACCGTGTAAGCCGGCCTTTGCATCATTAAACAGAATACCCTGTTCCATTTATGGGAGAGGGGGTGGTAAAATAGCCCAATAGTTCAATACTCAGACTGAACATAAGACAGTTACTGAATGTGATGATTGAGACAAGTTGAATTTCTAACTCACCTCCTCAGCCAAAGCAGCTCCTTTGTTGTTTTCTTCAGGTTTTGGCTCAGAAAAACCGACTCCCTTTTTGTCATCAGCTGCTCCTGGAACTGTTACCTGTTTCTTATCAGTTACCTTGGGCTTATCTTCTAAACTTGTTCTTTTAGGACGGAATTCAGTGTCTGACCCACTTTCTTCATCCTAGCATTTCAAAAAGCAAGGTCGGTAAGAAACGGTAGTTCTAGCAAATACTTTAATAACCCATAGACCTCTGGGAGTGAGACTTAACAGATTTTACCGTGTCTAACACCAGACGATTTTACTCCTCAACTAGGGGTGGCCTAAGGTGCCTGAGGAATTGATGGGTCAACCAGTCAAAAACTCCATGTATGTCCCCTCCCTTAACCCATTGACCCCTGGGAGTGAGACTTAACAGATTTTACTGTGTCTGACATGAGACGATTTTACTCCTCAACTGGGGGTGGTGGGTGGCCTAGGGTGCCAGAGGCGTGAATGGGTTAACCAGTCAAAAACTTTATGTATGTCCCCTCCCTTAACCCTTTCAGCCCCGTGGGGTTCCCCATTGACGAGTAAAATAGTCTGGCGTTAGAGTAAAATCTGTAAGTGGCACTATTGGGAGTTAAAGGGTTTACACATTTACATATTGACCCCTGGGAGAAGTCAATGGGGTGATGCATTTTAGAAACAAGGAAATCCACAAAGAGTTCTTGGTCTTGTTTTTTTTTGAGTGACAACTTCTGCTTTAACAGGCAATGCACCTTTTTAGGTGCATAACAGCTGCAAATTTAAAGGTTTGTTACGCCAGGATGATCATAACAGTACTGTGCAAAACTTTACCGTGGTTATAACATACTTAATCTTAACAATTAACACTGAATATTTTTCTGTAAATAAGTGAACTGCCCGAGCTTTTAAGTAATCATTAACTTTGTCATAAAAGCCAATTTTTTTCCTGAAAACAAACAAAAATCAAACTAAGTCCTTTTCAAATGTGAATATGTCTGTATTCCATTTAAAATTATGGCAGTCAGGGTAAAAAAAATACCCTTCTGTCACTTCTGCCTGCAGCCATTACATTGTTTACCCTCAATCAAATCCTGTTGTCAAGACACATTCTCCTGTACTAACATCTAAAGGACCTTTATTTCACCAGTTTGGAGAATTTGTTTATGAATCAGCATTGTTACATCCAGGGTTCTCCATTGAACCCGTAACCCATAACACCTGTCACGGGTGTCACTAGTAAGCGTTATGGCAAAAAAACTGTCTTGATCAGTAGTAGATCACTGAGTCAATCACTTGCAGTGTTACGGCTGAAAATAGCACAGCAATGGCTATTCAAAATTCTATTGAGGACCCTGCATCATTGTATTATCTGTCTGTTTGAATATCTGATTAGACACTACACGGTTCTCACAGTAGACAGCTAATATTGTGTATCATGTAGACAGTTGATAATTTGAGTGCTAAAGCCAAAGTCTCCTATGGAGGTCGGTTGGAATGCTCCCCCAGAAAGTTTAATAATTATTGTGAAGGAGTCTCTGGCATGTTTTGTTATGTACTCCCTAAGAGATAATATTATTTCCAAAAAATATCACACATTCGCAAAGAAGAAAACAACCTAGAATTTTAACATACACCACACACACTAGCATCCATGCCCCCATTTTAGCTACAGGGATCTCTGTCACAAGACAGACAGCCGAGCTTCAGTTTTCAACAAAAAAGAAAAGAAAAAAAAACTCTTTACCACTGTGAACAGTTATGAACAGAACAAATCAAAACCTTTCTTTGCCTTTGTCATTTGTGTGATCTCAACAATTTATTTGATGTCTTAAAATGATTTAATGCCTTAGAAGGTCAACAAAAGCCCACACAGGAAAAATAAAATTACTGTACTGTGATTGCATGCCGGAATTTATTGTGACTGCATGCACATGCATGCAAAGCACTGTCATGGCCGTTAGTTGTCTGTGCTTATGCCCAGAAATGCATGTAATTAGATTCACGCCCAATTTTGACATCCAACACGAAGTGTCCCTTTAAGTCTAAGCATTTGCTACCCATTTTCAACAATAAGTAAAGGGTAAAGGTTAGCATTATTTTTAGCTGAGGGTACATCATTGTAAATGCAACTGTTTTATCCTTACATACTTGAGGAGCAGCAGTTGGGGATACTTTGCCATGTTAATAAATTGATGTGATGTGATATTGAAGATGAACAGAAGAGTAAGGGACACTTCGTGACGCTTATTGAAATACACATACATCTAATTAGGATCATTTCTGGACATACTTGATTGGCAAAAAAAAAAAATAATGTGCCGCAGATGGAGACTGAGAGCTTAACCAACAAATTAAAAACATAAATTTTCATTGTGACATGCAAAGAATGATGAGTTTAAAGAAAGTTATACTATGTTCTTTGCAGCAACAATTTTTATTTCAGTAAGCTTACTCCATAAAAATCAAACAAAACAGACTGGTGCATTATGATATGGGTCTGGGTGGAAGTGAGGCTGGCATCAAAATGAAGTTTGTGCCATCCTGAGCTATCTTTGAGTTTCTTTGCTTACTGACCAATAAGAAGGTTTGGTTTGTTGCCACTTTTTGTAATTACAGTAGTTACCTCTTTTCTCCCTTGCATTACCTGAAAACTACATTTCCCTTAGCCCACCAGAATAAATCTTTTTTTCAAGTGCAGTATAATTATTATAGTTTTGAGTATAACAAGCAAACATACCGTGAACGACTTGCGTGACTTGATGACTATGCCATCCAAATGTCCGGCATCTTTGATTTTATGCATAGTTATCTTGGGGTGACGAGCTTTTAAGTCCCTGGGATGTGGTGTGTCATGCCGAATAAACTGAGACTGAAAAGAAACGAAATTCAACACTTAAGCATGTTTCCTGCAGAGGAATCAGACCGGCTGCTTCAATGATATTATGACTCTATAAGTAAGTATAGTTAAGTAACAGGTTCACCTACCACATCTACATTAATTCATTTGTTAGTTTCAAGTTTCAAGTTTGTGGTTTTGCCTAAGTACAGCATAGTTTTTAAAGCATTAAAAACGTTTATCGCGAAGAAGCATAAAGGAAACCACTAACTGGGCTTATAAGAGATAGACTTCCTCAATTAATTAATTAACATAGGAAGTATTAACAGAAGTATACATTGTCAGATCATAGGGTGAGGTAAAAAACAGTGTATGAAACATTAAAATATACTAAATAAATTGTATTAAGAATAGCCTGCGAACGCAGACGTATTTCCAGCGGTCGTTTCTCTCCCCCGAGAGAGAAACAACGGCTGGAAATACGTTTGCGTTCGCAGGCTATATTAAGAATAGAATGCTTTCAGTTTACAGGAAAAGGTGGTGATCTCAAAACTAAGAGAATTGAAGAATTTAAGACCTTGGAAACAGACAGAGAATTTTCTTATATTAGTCCTGTGAAGAGACAAATGAAAAAACTCCCAACTTCTAGTTAATGCCCTTGGCATGTCACTAAAAAATTATGATGAAAACTATCAGGACGCAAGCCAAATTTATATGGATACACAGGGTGCAACAAAGAGCTAGTGGAACAATGCTTTGGGGAAGCGCTTTCTTATTGCGAATTGCCAGGAGTGTGGCATTGATGGTTGTTTTTTTTTTCTGATGCGAACTTCTGAGAAGACATAAGTGTTTGGCAGACAGCTTGAGAGAGAGAAAGAAAGAAAACAAATCTTTTTGGGGGCTAGCTCCTCAGAAACGTAGGCAAGTAAGATGAAATTACAGCTGGCCCAAAGGGCCAGCTGACGCTTGGAATTTCATCTCCCCCTGGATACATAAATTTTTCTATTTGAAGTTTATAGATACTCTCAATAAGGAACTATGCACAGTTATCATGCTGATTTTACAAATTATTATATATAATAATTAATAATTATGAAAATTAATATTGAAGTTTGCACAGTCATGTAATATACATGTAAAAACATCAAAGAAAACAGAAAAATAAAAGCTATGAATAAAAATATTAAAGAAAACAGAAAAATAAAAACTATGAATAAAAAAATATATATTATATACTCAACAATGACAAATGCATAAATAGGTTATATAGTGCAGTACCCCTTTGGATGTTTCTTCTTGTTCATTTATATCACATTTGATAGTGCAGGACCCAGACTACTGATGTGTATTGAGTATTCCATTGTTGATCAGAGTACTGCACCACAACTCAAATGGCTGTAGTCTAATCTACAGAATGGCTACATGAACAGGATTGGGTGTAATGATTCTGTTATAATCTTCACTTAGCAGTATTAATCTCTCACCAAAAAAAAATGTGGGATGTAACTGAGAAAAGAAAGCTGGTAACATATCAAAAAAATCAAATTTCGCATCTTATTATGATCTAATTGTAATTTTTGTAAGGTAGTGATGGGTCTGTGAGCAACACGGATGTTGTTAAGGCTGTAGGATCTCGACTCGACCAATAACATCACCAATAAGTTGACCAACGCCATCTACGACCAGAGTTTTTATAGTATCTACTGACATTACACAAATCACTTGACTCTGAACATGACTTTCGCTCAGGTTGTCAAAACGTCAGTCAATGTTACATGTATCTCAAACAGTCCTTCTCAGGACTACACTAACCCGCACGACCATACTTTACTTAATTATCATTTATGATATGACTCCTAGGTTCAAACCATTTATGATTTTATTATGATCTGCTGAAATCGCCAAAATTACGCAAAGAACACAAGATGTTTGAAAGACTTTAACTAATTAAGTGGTTCCAAACATATTGCCAAATTTCAGCAATTTGCTACCCTTCTATCCTCAACCTACCAAAAAAAATCCCTTTAAAGGCTAATTAGAAATAAATGAAACACACTGCCACAAAATGAAATACAAAACATTTAGAAACAAAATCATACTCTTACGTGGGAGACATCCTACACTTAAGAAAAACCCAATCAACTGAACTCTGTACTGTTAAGTAACTGATGGCCATAGATGTACATCTATAATTATGTACTTGCTAAACAGATAAAATAACTTCACATACCTCTTTATCACTGTGGTCGGAGTCATCGGCAAATTGCACAACAGGTTCACTTCCACTGCGCGGTCTAGTAACCTCGACTTCACCAGGGTCTTCATGTGCAAGGTTCTCAAAACCAATTCCATGAGTAAGCTCATTTGTTATCATCTCTATACCAACCAAAAATATTTTAGTATCACTGAATGATCTCCACTAAACTAAACACTTCTCCACTCACTTTGCTCTAGTTGTAGTTGATTCTTAGTTGCTTCACAAACTCACATTCTTAACCATTGCCTACCAGGGCAGAGGGTGAGACTTACAAATTTTACTTTGTCTTACGCCAGACGATTGTACTCGCCAACTGTGGCAAGTAAGGTGTGAATGGATTAATTACTGCCAAGGATTTTGAACCTTCTGAAAGAATTAATACAAAATCCTTGTACACATGTACTTCCCCTTGTTCCCCAAGTGACCTAAATAAATACAGTATATTCATACTACAGGGAAACAAGACAAGTTTTCAAAACACCATGGCATTCATGCAAAACACACTATGTTTGCACGCATAAGCAACAGCCAGAGAAATTCCTGGACCACATCCAGTTAAACCTAGAACATCCTATTTCTATTTTTCATGCAAAAATCTCCCTTTAAATTTGAATGTTCCAACACTGATGAATGAAGGGATTGGTTCCTACACTTACTGAGACCCACCATGAAAATGTTTACTGTAGAACTCTAACTTTAAAAGTTAAATGTACTATTTTTTAATTATATCACATGTGGCTTATTGGAGCAGATCCTGCAACAAACAGTAGTTGGTAAAATATTCATTTCCACTGCCAAAAAAAGAATGCCACAGAAACAATCTGATTCTCAAACAAAAAAATTTTTTAAATTTTTTTGAATTTAATGGTCAGAGAGATCTCATCAACATGTCAAGATGCACCAGAGAAAAAAATAAGGCAAACAATGAGTAAACAAGCTTCCGCATGACCAAGGCCCAATAAGTGTTTCTAACGCAGGGATCTAGGAACCGAATTCATGATTTCTTAA
>NC_090896.1:29426223-29433723 GCF_036669925.1 Montipora capricornis
ACATGAACATCCATGTTATCATTGTTCTTTGTATCCAGCTTGCATCATAACATGCTATCATTGTTTCTTTACATTTTAACTGCTTTTGTAATGACATCTGCAAATGGTTAGACTCTCTAGTCTTCTTGGATAAGCACGATAAACCAAAGGCCCAGTGTCACAACCCTTCACTCTTCATAACCCTGTGGGATGTGAAAGAACCCACACACTATTCACAAGGAGTAGGGCATGGAGTTCCCAGACTGCTGTGGCCTGTCCACTGTGGTATAGTTAGAGGGCTTCAAGTTAGAAAACCATAACAGGTCAATTATTGTGTCTCCCTCTCAAACTTAAGGTTGCTCTACATGGTACGATTTGTCGGATCGATTTATCACCTCTGACAGCGTCGGAGCGCAAATCTTGCATGTATTTTGACAGCCGATGAACAACTGATTCAGGGAAATGAAAACTGGCCTGATTCAAAAAATCTGTTGCAGTGCAACAGATTTTTGGAAGTCGGGCAGACACCGCCATGTCAATCAAAGCGTACGTATGTGAGTGGGTAATGCGCATAAAATTTAATACTTAAAAAATTAAAGCATTCAAAATGGTGGATACTAAAAGGACAACGGGAAGATCTTTTGAAGAAAAATTACACGTTTTACACAGCATGATTTACCGGCCCGACAAAACCGGCCAACAAA
Source organism: Montipora capricornis (assembly GCF_036669925.1). NCBI lineage: Eukaryota > Metazoa > Cnidaria > Anthozoa > Scleractinia > Acroporidae > Montipora > Montipora capricornis. The sequence continues at coordinate 29,426,907 of NC_090896.1, forward strand.
TCGTACCGTGTAAGCCGGCCTTTGCATCATTAAACAGAATACCCTGTTCCATTTATGGGAGAGGGGGTGGTAAAATAGCCCAATAGTTCAATACTCAGACTGAACATAAGACAGTTACTGAATGTGATGATTGAGACAAGTTGAATTTCTAACTCACCTCCTCAGCCAAAGCAGCTCCTTTGTTGTTTTCTTCAGGTTTTGGCTCAGAAAAACCGACTCCCTTTTTGTCATCAGCTGCTCCTGGAACTGTTACCTGTTTCTTATCAGTTACCTTGGGCTTATCTTCTAAACTTGTTCTTTTAGGACGGAATTCAGTGTCTGACCCACTTTCTTCATCCTAGCATTTCAAAAAGCAAGGTCGGTAAGAAACGGTAGTTCTAGCAAATACTTTAATAACCCATAGACCTCTGGGAGTGAGACTTAACAGATTTTACCGTGTCTAACACCAGACGATTTTACTCCTCAACTAGGGGTGGCCTAAGGTGCCTGAGGAATTGATGGGTCAACCAGTCAAAAACTCCATGTATGTCCCCTCCCTTAACCCATTGACCCCTGGGAGTGAGACTTAACAGATTTTACTGTGTCTGACATGAGACGATTTTACTCCTCAACTGGGGGTGGTGGGTGGCCTAGGGTGCCAGAGGCGTGAATGGGTTAACCAGTCAAAAACTTTATGTATGTCCCCTCCCTTAACCCTTTCAGCCCCGTGGGGTTCCCCATTGACGAGTAAAATAGTCTGGCGTTAGAGTAAAATCTGTAAGTGGCACTATTGGGAGTTAAAGGGTTTACACATTTACATATTGACCCCTGGGAGAAGTCAATGGGGTGATGCATTTTAGAAACAAGGAAATCCACAAAGAGTTCTTGGTCTTGTTTTTTTTTGAGTGACAACTTCTGCTTTAACAGGCAATGCACCTTTTTAGGTGCATAACAGCTGCAAATTTAAAGGTTTGTTACGCCAGGATGATCATAACAGTACTGTGCAAAACTTTACCGTGGTTATAACATACTTAATCTTAACAATTAACACTGAATATTTTTCTGTAAATAAGTGAACTGCCCGAGCTTTTAAGTAATCATTAACTTTGTCATAAAAGCCAATTTTTTTTCCTGAAAACAAACAAAAATCAAACTAAGTCCTTTTCAAATGTGAATATGTCTGTATTCCATTTAAAATTATGGCAGTCAGGGTAAAAAAAATACCCTTCTGTCACTTCTGCCTGCAGCCATTACATTGTTTACCCTCAATCAAATCCTGTTGTCAAGACACATTCTCCTGTACTAACATCTAAAGGACCTTTATTTCACCAGTTTGGAGAATTTGTTTATGAATCAGCATTGTTACATCCAGGGTTCTCCATTGAACCCGTAACCCATAACACCTGTCACGGGTGTCACTAGTAAGCGTTATGGCAAAAAAACTGTCTTGATCAGTAGTAGATCACTGAGTCAATCACTTGCAGTGTTACGGCTGAAAATAGCACAGCAATGGCTATTCAAAATTCTATTGAGGACCCTGCATCATTGTATTATCTGTCTGTTTGAATATCTGATTAGACACTACACGGTTCTCACAGTAGACAGCTAATATTGTGTATCATGTAGACAGTTGATAATTTGAGTGCTAAAGCCAAAGTCTCCTATGGAGGTCGGTTGGAATGCTCCCCCAGAAAGTTTAATAATTATTGTGAAGGAGTCTCTGGCATGTTTTGTTATGTACTCCCTAAGAGATAATATTATTTCCAAAAAATATCACACATTCGCAAAGAAGAAAACAACCTAGAATTTTAACATACACCACACACACTAGCATCCATGCCCCCATTTTAGCTACAGGGATCTCTGTCACAAGACAGACAGCCGAGCTTCAGTTTTCAACAAAAAAGAAAAGAAAAAAAAACTCTTTACCACTGTGAACAGTTATGAACAGAACAAATCAAAACCTTTCTTTGCCTTTGTCATTTGTGTGATCTCAACAATTTATTTGATGTCTTAAAATGATTTAATGCCTTAGAAGGTCAACAAAAGCCCACACAGGAAAAATAAAATTACTGTACTGTGATTGCATGCCGGAATTTATTGTGACTGCATGCACATGCATGCAAAGCACTGTCATGGCCGTTAGTTGTCTGTGCTTATGCCCAGAAATGCATGTAATTAGATTCACGCCCAATTTTGACATCCAACACGAAGTGTCCCTTTAAGTCTAAGCATTTGCTACCCATTTTCAACAATAAGTAAAGGGTAAAGGTTAGCATTATTTTTAGCTGAGGGTACATCATTGTAAATGCAACTGTTTTATCCTTACATACTTGAGGAGCAGCAGTTGGGGATACTTTGCCATGTTAATAAATTGATGTGATGTGATATTGAAGATGAACAGAAGAGTAAGGGACACTTCGTGACGCTTATTGAAATACACATACATCTAATTAGGATCATTTCTGGACATACTTGATTGGCAAAAAAAAAAAATAATGTGCCGCAGATGGAGACTGAGAGCTTAACCAACAAATTAAAAACATAAATTTTCATTGTGACATGCAAAGAATGATGAGTTTAAAGAAAGTTATACTATGTTCTTTGCAGCAACAATTTTTATTTCAGTAAGCTTACTCCATAAAAATCAAACAAAACAGACTGGTGCATTATGATATGGGTCTGGGTGGAAGTGAGGCTGGCATCAAAATGAAGTTTGTGCCATCCTGAGCTATCTTTGAGTTTCTTTGCTTACTGACCAATAAGAAGGTTTGGTTTGTTGCCACTTTTTGTAATTACAGTAGTTACCTCTTTTCTCCCTTGCATTACCTGAAAACTACATTTCCCTTAGCCCACCAGAATAAATCTTTTTTTCAAGTGCAGTATAATTATTATAGTTTTGAGTATAACAAGCAAACATACCGTGAACGACTTGCGTGACTTGATGACTATGCCATCCAAATGTCCGGCATCTTTGATTTTATGCATAGTTATCTTGGGGTGACGAGCTTTTAAGTCCCTGGGATGTGGTGTGTCATGCCGAATAAACTGAGACTGAAAAGAAACGAAATTCAACACTTAAGCATGTTTCCTGCAGAGGAATCAGACCGGCTGCTTCAATGATATTATGACTCTATAAGTAAGTATAGTTAAGTAACAGGTTCACCTACCACATCTACATTAATTCATTTGTTAGTTTCAAGTTTCAAGTTTGTGGTTTTGCCTAAGTACAGCATAGTTTTTAAAGCATTAAAAACGTTTATCGCGAAGAAGCATAAAGGAAACCACTAACTGGGCTTATAAGAGATAGACTTCCTCAATTAATTAATTAACATAGGAAGTATTAACAGAAGTATACATTGTCAGATCATAGGGTGAGGTAAAAAACAGTGTATGAAACATTAAAATATACTAAATAAATTGTATTAAGAATAGCCTGCGAACGCAGACGTATTTCCAGCGGTCGTTTCTCTCCCCCGAGAGAGAAACAACGGCTGGAAATACGTTTGCGTTCGCAGGCTATATTAAGAATAGAATGCTTTCAGTTTACAGGAAAAGGTGGTGATCTCAAAACTAAGAGAATTGAAGAATTTAAGACCTTGGAAACAGACAGAGAATTTTCTTATATTAGTCCTGTGAAGAGACAAATGAAAAAACTCCCAACTTCTAGTTAATGCCCTTGGCATGTCACTAAAAAATTATGATGAAAACTATCAGGACGCAAGCCAAATTTATATGGATACACAGGGTGCAACAAAGAGCTAGTGGAACAATGCTTTGGGGAAGCGCTTTCTTATTGCGAATTGCCAGGAGTGTGGCATTGATGGTTGTTTTTTTTTTCTGATGCGAACTTCTGAGAAGACATAAGTGTTTGGCAGACAGCTTGAGAGAGAGAAAGAAAGAAAACAAATCTTTTTGGGGGCTAGCTCCTCAGAAACGTAGGCAAGTAAGATGAAATTACAGCTGGCCCAAAGGGCCAGCTGACGCTTGGAATTTCATCTCCCCCTGGATACATAAATTTTTCTATTTGAAGTTTATAGATACTCTCAATAAGGAACTATGCACAGTTATCATGCTGATTTTACAAATTATTATATATAATAATTAATAATTATGAAAATTAATATTGAAGTTTGCACAGTCATGTAATATACATGTAAAAACATCAAAGAAAACAGAAAAATAAAAGCTATGAATAAAAATATTAAAGAAAACAGAAAAATAAAAACTATGAATAAAAAAATATATATTATATACTCAACAATGACAAATGCATAAATAGGTTATATAGTGCAGTACCCCTTTGGATGTTTCTTCTTGTTCATTTATATCACATTTGATAGTGCAGGACCCAGACTACTGATGTGTATTGAGTATTCCATTGTTGATCAGAGTACTGCACCACAACTCAAATGGCTGTAGTCTAATCTACAGAATGGCTACATGAACAGGATTGGGTGTAATGATTCTGTTATAATCTTCACTTAGCAGTATTAATCTCTCACCAAAAAAAAATGTGGGATGTAACTGAGAAAAGAAAGCTGGTAACATATCAAAAAAATCAAATTTCGCATCTTATTATGATCTAATTGTAATTTTTGTAAGGTAGTGATGGGTCTGTGAGCAACACGGATGTTGTTAAGGCTGTAGGATCTCGACTCGACCAATAACATCACCAATAAGTTGACCAACGCCATCTACGACCAGAGTTTTTATAGTATCTACTGACATTACACAAATCACTTGACTCTGAACATGACTTTCGCTCAGGTTGTCAAAACGTCAGTCAATGTTACATGTATCTCAAACAGTCCTTCTCAGGACTACACTAACCCGCACGACCATACTTTACTTAATTATCATTTATGATATGACTCCTAGGTTCAAACCATTTATGATTTTATTATGATCTGCTGAAATCGCCAAAAATTACGCAAAGAACACAAGATGTTTGAAAGACTTTAACTAATTAAGTGGTTCCAAACATATTGCCAAATTTCAGCAATTTGCTACCCTTCTATCCTCAACCTACCAAAAAAAATCCCTTTAAAGGCTAATTAGAAATAAATGAAACACACTGCCACAAAATGAAATACAAAACATTTAGAAACAAAATCATACTCTTACGTGGGAGACATCCTACACTTAAGAAAAACCCAATCAACTGAACTCTGTACTGTTAAGTAACTGATGGCCATAGATGTACATCTATAATTATGTACTTGCTAAACAGATAAAATAACTTCACATACCTCTTTATCACTGTGGTCGGAGTCATCGGCAAATTGCACAACAGGTTCACTTCCACTGCGCGGTCTAGTAACCTCGACTTCACCAGGGTCTTCATGTGCAAGGTTCTCAAAACCAATTCCATGAGTAAGCTCATTTGTTATCATCTCTAAACCAACCAAAAATATTTTAGTATCACTGAATGATCTCCACTAAACTAAACACTTCTCCACTCACTTTGCTCTAGTTGTAGTTGATTCTTAGTTGCTTCACAAACTCACATTCTTAACCATTGCCTACCAGGGCAGAGGGTGAGACTTACAAATTTTACTTTGTCTTACGCCAGACGATTGTACTCGCCAACTGGGGCAAGTAAGGTGTGAATGGATTAATTACTGCCAAGGATTTTGAACCTTCTGAAAGAATTAATACAAAATCCTTGTACACATGTACTTCCCCTTGTTCCCCAAGAGACCTAAATAAATACAAGTATATTCATACTACAGGGAAACAAGACAAGTTTTCAAAACACCATGGCATTCATGCAAAAACACACTATGTTTGCACGCATAAGCAACAGCCAGAGAAATTCCTGGACCACATCCAGTTAAACCTAGAACATCCTATTTCTATTTTTCATGCAAAAATCTCCCTTTAAATTTGAATGTTCCAACACTGATGAATGAAGGGATTGGTTCCTACACTTACTGAGACCCACCATGAAAATGTTTACTGTAGAACTCTAACTTTAAAAGTTAAATGTACTATTTTTTAATTATATCACATGTGGCTTATTGGAGCAGATCCTGCAACAAACAGTAGTTGGTAAAATATTCATTTCCACTGCCAAAAAAAGAATGCCACAGAAACAATCTGATTCTCAAACAAAAAAATTAAATTTTTGAATTTAATGGTCAGAGAGATCTCATCAACAATGTCAAGATTCAACCAGAGAAAAAATAAGGCAAAAAATGAGTAAACAAGCTTCCGCATGACCAAGGCCCAATAATTGTTTCTAACGCAGGGATCTAGGAACGAATTCATGATTTCTTAAGTTGACAGAAATAAACTGAAAAACCTAAATGGGCTAAGGAAAATATTTTCTGACACTGACATGTGGATATCAAAATTAAGCAGCCGATTTGTGTTAAATTCAAACTTGTAAAAAGTCAAACATACATTGTACAGTCAGGCGACTTTAAATAATATCTTTTCATATTTTGAAGAAAAGTCATAAAACTGAAACTTTATGTGCAGTGCAAAAGAAAATTATCCACTCAAGTTTTCTGGCCAAAAATGCACTTGAAAATTCACCCTGAAGTAAAAATAAATGTTGTGTTTTTGTGTTGCAGGTAATGTAATGTATTTACATTACACATTGTGAAGATACAGTTTACAGAAGATTCGTTCAAATGAATTGGGAAAATTTCCAGTGTACATGTAAATTATTCTCTAACAAACAAAATTCAAACCTAATATGAAAATCTGTCAACACAATGACACAAAACCATTATAAATGTCAAGAGCAGGACTAGTTTTCTAACATTAAAAAAAAGTATCTACTTTTTGCTGATAAAATGCCAACAACCTTGTATCTTTGAAATGTCCT
>NC_090896.1:29441223-29443723 GCF_036669925.1 Montipora capricornis
CAATCCAAAAAGATGATTCCGAATATTCGATTTCTGGTTGGAAGTTTATTTGGCACTCTCATTTTTAAAGTGCTACTATGATGAGCTCGAGAAAATCATTTCCCTTTTTTATTCAGATTTTGAAAGTGTGATTGCTTTAACACTTGACTGGCAAAATTTTGAGCTTTTGGGGGTAAGTTTTGGATTTCACTGTCCGCCATTACTCACATTCCAAACTGACCGATTGGACTTCAGAGGTTTGGATCTAGGGAAAAGTGACATCCTTGACTCACTAGCTTAAAATTTCAGAGTATAAACACAGCTTATTATATATGCAAAACACAAGTCTAAAAGTCTGAAAGCCCGGAACTCCTGTGCTGCATATTAATTCAGCTGCATATACACGCATTGCATTCTTAAACTATCAAGTCTTTGATGTCATTTTCTCCTCGATCCAGCTCCCTCAAGATTTTAAAGTTCGTAACGGGTTAGGGTACGCAAAGCATTAACATTTTGGATGGTAAAATACACACGTTTTGAACCTTAAATGCAATTGCAAAGTTGTGGTTAAAGTGCGTATTTGTCATGTAATTCGTAGTCGTGTACTAGTTTAGTGCTGTCAAGCTACATGTATTCTTTATAACAATTAGCAAAACAGTAAGCAAGCTAATGAGGCAGACGCGTATATCGGTATACTTGAATACGCGTACGGTTATACGCACATACGCGTATTGTGCACATATTTTGGTTAACATATTTCTGAGCGGTACTGCAACAAAAACCAATCATTTTCAGCACCACCATTTACATCAACATCTCACACATTAATTTACCTGGTTTTCCGAAAGCCACAATGCTTTAAGTGGCAAAGTTCCAACTGACAATGGAAGACATTCCAACCTGTTAAGAAAGAGTGAAAGATAAGGAAGAGAATAAACAAGAGTTCTTTCAGCTAACATTCCCTTCCTCTTGCTTACAGGTCCAAGATAATCTGCCTAAAGCTGTAATTTTGTGTTTAAACAGTTGTATTAATCCATTAACACCTGAGCCGCCCTGGACTGCCCCCCTTGACATGTTAAATCTATTGGCGTTAGACAGGGTAAAATCTAAGAAGTCCCACTCGTACGAATCAATGTGTTAAAAACAATGATGTAGCAAGCTATTTAAAGGGGCTAGGTCACGCTATGTTCGGTAATTTTGTTTAATTTTGTTAATTATGAGCTCTAAACGTCAAATTGGCAGAGCAAGAGTCTTTCATTTGCAAAATCACGGCCACATAACAACTGAGAATGATTTTCCAGCTGTGTAAATGACATTTTGATATAGACTGATATAAATTTGAAAAAAGGTGGGCCGACGTTTTTCAAATTTACCCAAATTCGATCCATTTCAATCCTCTCCAGTTTTGTCCATCCATGTCCCTTCTTGGCTTCCCTGTGTTTTGTAAGAGTTCTTCTACAGTTTTGAACAGTTATTACGTGGAATGCCGAAGGCATCCACGTCTTAAAACCGGGCTGGAATCTTTTTTTTGTTGGTAGTCACAAATGTGCATACCCCACGGACATTGAATTAATCTCCGATCGGGTGGACTGATTTATATTCCCTACGGTATTTCCAAACTCCCCTGCCCCGAGGAGAGCTCCTATACTTCCCAAGCCATCACGATATTTCTCTGCTAGCGCGTTAGACCACTCGGCCACCGTGACACACTTCCGTCAGATCGGTGAAAGCAAACATTTATAATAGAATCTTTCCGCCCGCAATGATTGTTTCAGTATTAAACTATTTGATAAAGTGGATAAATGCATTTTCTTTGAGAGAGGCAAGCTTTAAAGGTAAGGAGAATTTTCTACGTTATTTCTAGATCTTGCTTTGTACTTGTGTGTTCCACTGTGAACATTATTATTTTGCATACAACGAATACTTCATTAGAAGCATTTTGCATAGAACGAATATGTACTCCAATATTTCTTGGGAACCAGTTTGTTCGCCGTTCTGACGTAGGAAGAAAATAAGAAAATAGCTTTGAACGGCCAAACAAGATAAAAAATGAAATCAAGTTTAAAAAAAACGAATTAGCTATCGCCGTCACGGGGACTTCGCAGCCGTCCCCCATCCAAGTACTAACCTCATTCGGAGGAGCTTAACTTCAGCTGACACTTGGACTAGCATCAACGATTGTGATCTTTATGTTAAATTCGCACATAGATCTTGTCGAACTTTATAACACTTGAAAGAAAAAAAACGCACTAACAAAAACCAGGTGTTATGCCGTCATTTTGTCACAGATGTATCCTTTGTTTCGTGAGTTGTCAGTAAACACGCAAGGTATAACTTGATCACAGGCGGCCGCTAAAATCGATGTCACTTCCGATTTTGCAATTTTACTTGTATGACCAAAAGTACGATAGAAAAATTGAACTCTGATGGAACGTAACAAAAATCTCCCGAAATGTTTTTCGCTGATGGCAAATTGTTTTATTCTCGATCGACACTTCCTAAAAGTTCCTTCTGCTCTCCT
>NC_090896.1:29448723-29478723 GCF_036669925.1 Montipora capricornis
GTTTACTGGTTGTAAGACATCTGTAGAAAATTATTAGCTACATAATAATTATTTTTTACTTCTTGTTTTGCAAACAACCAGGTATGATTCCACTCCTTAAGCTTCTAATGAAATTGAATTTGACCTTCCTTCAGGAGTAGGCAGTACACTGTTAGTATTTTGGACCATTGATTTCCTTGTTTATTTTCTTAATCCCCACAGATCAAGTTAGCAAAAGCTCTCTACTGGATCATTGAGTATAACTTTTCTCATGTTCAGTAATAATATTGTATGTATAATATTTAAATGGACCAGTCACAGGTGACACTCCCTTTGGGTAATTTCCAGGCCTCTATTAATTTTTCCCATTGAAAATCTTCTTGACCTATGTACGTGTAGCCTATCCATAATTTGAACATCTATTACCGTACCTATCGTATCGGGAAGCTCTTCTAATAAATTCTGTGATAAATGAAAGTCTGTTAGAGCAGTGCAGCCACTAATTTCATCTGGTAAAAATTCAATCTTGTTCTCTGATACATCAAATATCTGAAGCTTCCTCAGGTTTCCCACTTCCTGTTAGAAATCGTAAATCAAATGAGATGTCTCACTATTAGGAACAATATCGCAAACAAAAATAATCTGTACACCAAGGTAAAGAGGACTAGCAGTTGATTCACAAAGGCTATGCATGTTTGTGCAAGGAGGTCATGAAATGACAACTGCATGTTAAAGGTGTGTGGATGGAAAAGTCTACCTTGAGGAAAGCGTCTAGGATACAGTGTGATTCCAATGAACTTACTAATGGAAAGAATAAATAATAAATAATTATTGCAAAATTTGCACCTTCAATTTACTCCTAGTACAACGTGATCCTGGTTGCAGGAATGATCCATTGTAGGAAAGGTTTGGAATAAAATACATTTAACACTATAGAGGATATTACGAGGTGGTGAGAAGATGTGAAGTTTTCCTGTTTGAGTGGCAAGAACAAACAAACAAACAAAGGTGGGAATCTTGACGTCCTTGCTCAATATGACAACTTGTGTTACATACGAAAAATAAGCCAATCGGTCCCTGGATTTACATGTAGTGATCTTATTGATTCTACAAATGCTTTAGTTACCGCTAAAACACTCCTGTTGTTGTCATAAAATAATATTATCTTACAGGAGGTAAGGTCTTCAATAGGTTACCATCCAACCACAACTCAGTCAAGTTTGGCAATGAACCAACAATGTCAGTCTATAAATCCAAAGAAATCACAAAAAAGTATCAACATACACATGTACCGTTAATAAAGAGAGGGATGAATGCAAAAAAGCTTGAAGTTAGATAACGCAATGGATAAAATCAAAATTACAACTGTAGTACGCACAATGTTCCGCAAATACACGTACATTGCTGTGTACGCTGATCACATAATTAGCCTAAGGGTTTTCAATAAGCATGCAGAGTTATGCCATGTCGTAAATTAATAGCAAATCCATCTGGCGTTCTCTTAACACTCTGTAAAAGCATTCCACCTCCTAACAGATTCAAATCTGCCTGAAATTTTTCATAATGTTGAATTTTTAATAATGCAAGGACTACACTGTATTCACAAATTTAGGGAACCTTCAATGACACTATCAAAAATGTAATTGCTCTTTTTAGAGAGTGCAAATGCAACAAAGTTCTTTCTAAAATTAAAGCAAAGAATAAAGGTGACTTTTCAAGTGCAATAAAGATGAACCATTGATTTTGTTACTAGCGGTGTCTTAGAAGCCAGGACCTGGGTACTAGCACCCATCTACGCTGAGTAAGGTACCTGCCTTTGCTCAAAGGTCGCAAGATCAAAAGCCAGCCTACATGTATATATGTGGGTGCCCGTTTACTCTATCACAAGGTCCCTTCTACTATAAAACTTTAATGAAACCCCTGTGTTACTGATGACAATGACTCACAAGATCCTCAAGTTCATTGCAGCCCAAATCTAGTCTTTCAAGCTTTGTAAGGAATTCCATTGAACTGAGAACAAAAAGAGAACAAGCAATAGTGCTTTTTTTTCGTTTAAATGCGTCTACCGGTAAATACATTTAGGCAAAGTTAGTCGAACAAATGTGTCCAGCAGCCTTAACCACTTGCATACATGACCTGTGGGGTGGCCTTCAGGGCTTCTCGCCTTCTGAAATGTGCCATTCATTCAGCTGATCTTTCTGGATCATTTATTGCTGCCCTTTTCAACAAAATCTTGCACCTTCCACTCCCTCCCTCAGTATGCTGGCCCTTTGGTAAGTATGTGGTCTGATAGTACTGGTTTCCACTGAATTCTTACAGTGCCCGTTAGTGGCCACTTTGAGGGGTCCTTCTTGCTTCAAGGGTTACCATGGAAACCTCCTCTCTGCGCATTGCAGCTGGCACACAACTAACCTTTAAGGCACCAGTTCCCAAGTTCATCCATTTGTCATCAGATTAACTATAAATAATAATCTAATTTGGCAAAGTAGCCAAACACATCACAAAATTGAAAGAAAGCACGTACACAGGAAGATACTTGATCAAGTTTTCTCTAGCTTCCAAGACTGTTAGTTCTGTTAAACTGCAACAAATGATTATAATACAATAATAATTATTAGCTCTTTTCCTGAAAATCACTGTGTCATAATTGACAAAAATACACAAGAATACCAGAATTATTAAGCCCAGTGTCCTCTAACCTTACTATCAATTAAATTTTAATAATATAATATCAACAGTGAGAACTACAGTATGTTGTTTGACTATCGTATTGATCACAGTATTCTGATTTACAAGCTATGTTTGTTAGATATTCCCCATAGTGTTGTAAATTGGATTATACATTTCCTTTCAAACAGATTCCAATGGATCAAGTTCGCAAAGGGCTGTTACTCTGAATGGGGACCAGTCCCCTCCAGTACCGCAGGGCACCAAATTGGGCCCATAGTTGTTCATTCTATTTATCAACGATCTTGATATTAATTCACCAGATCTATGGAAATTTGTCGATGATACTACAGCCTCATAGATAGCTTCACAGGGAGATGCTAGCAACACTCAGGATTTGACCGATCAAATAATCAAGTGGTCTCACAAAAATATGGTCGTCCTTAACCCCGATAAGTGCAAAGAAATCAGAATTTCGTTTACCCATAAACCTAGTAAGCAATTTGATGTCATAACCATAGATGACAGAGAACTTGAAGTGGCCAAGAGTGCAAAGTTATTAGGATTAACAATAGGTGACAACCTGACCTGGAACACCCATGTGAACAAGGTCGTTGAGAAAGCTAGCCAAAAATTATATTTTCTAGTCCACCTTAAAAGAGCTCAATTACCCCCTTCAGAGTTAGTTCTCTTCTACAAATCGTGCATTTGTTCTTCCGTAGACTACGCTGTGCCAGTTTTCTTCAAAGCTTTGCCGCAGTACTTAATTAAAGAATGCCCTCGTGTGAATCGAAAAAATGGTGCTTTCAATAATCTTTCCCAGCTTGAACTACAACAGTGCTTCCATTTTTTTGGGCATACCACCAATAGCTAAGCACCATAGTCTGTTATTCAGTGGTCTGTCTGATGAAGTTGTTTCGAACCCCAATCATAAACTAAACAGCTTACTACCGCTATTGAAAAAACGTCAAGTATAACCTCAGAAATCACCGTCCCTTTGCATTCCCTCATGTAAAAACAAACAAAGTAAAAAACTTGTTTGTTTAAATGCAATGACCCGCCTATACTTTCAGAATGTTTTTATAGATTTGTCAAAAGATCAATTCCTATTTTAAATTTGTTTTTCTAATTAAACTATTATTGATAATTTTACATAATATGATCGTTAATTTTTAAACTTGTAAATTTTTATTGTAAAATTACTTAATTCAGCCCTTGGGCTGCAAGGTGATTTTGAAATAAACCACTCCATTCCATTCCAATGCTATTACAACTTGACATTGTGTTGTTGTTCTCGTATGGTGTCTATTGTGCTTTTTGATGCTTCCCTCGCCCCCTACACTGATTTTTTAAGTGTATTTGATTATGTTTATATGTATACAATTGGAGAAACTGTAATAAATAAATACATTTGATACATAGCTGAGTTTTTTCCACCAGCAGCGCACGCTCTCATTGCTTACTTCGTGGTCACATTACATCTAACAATAAACTGTTTCCCGCCAAAAGTGCGCCATTAGTGCAAAATCTATGATGTCAGAAGGTAACACTGCACTGTTACCCACGAATGTTCACCAACGATCGCCGTTGCTGTTGCCGTTGCATGGTTTTCTTTTTCGTGCTACCGTATTTTCCCGTGTATGAGTCAACCTTTTATGGCCTCAAAAGAAGCTCCAAAAATCGCCCTTGACTTATACATGGGTCAAAGATTAAGCGCCTACTTCCAGCTAAATAATTTATTCAAAATTAACATAATAGTGTTAAGCCGTTACTGCCAAAAGCCCTTCAACTTTCTGGAAACCAGGTTGAAATCCATGTTGACATGATCGAGTTATAGAAATTGTAGGTTGTTACGTCTCGGGATGGTCGAGTTTCGTGGAAAAAGCTCCAGTTCTTCCAACTGATTGTTGAGTTTCTGCCATCTTGTTTCGAGTTCTCGCAATTTAGAATCGAGTTTCTATGGTCTAGTGTCAAGTTCCCGTGATCCAGTCTTGAGTTTCTGCAATCGACTGTCCAACTCTTGCTAGCGAGAATTCTAAACCTTGCTAGCAAGAACTTGAAAACTGGCTAGGCAGAATTAGAAAACTCGCTAGGGATAATTTAAAAACTCCCTAGCCAGAATTAAAAAACTCCTCAGCCAGAATCTGACAACTCGCTACCCAGAATTTGAAAACTCGCTAGCGAGAGTTGGACAGTCGATCGCAGAAACTCAAGACTGGATCGCGGGAACTCGACACTACATCGCAGAAACTAAACGCTAAATACCGAGAACTCGACACAAGATTGCAGAAACTCAACAATCAGTACGAAGAACTGCAGCTTTTTCCACGAAACTTGACCATCTGCAGATGTAACTTAACCTTCAATTTCTATAACTAGATCGCGTGAACATGGATTTCAACCTGGTTTCCAGAAAGTTGAAGGGCTTTTGGCAGTAATGGCTTGCCATAGTTGTGCTTATCCTATAAACCCTTTATCTTTGAATAACGAAACTAGTTACTTGGAGGTTTACATTTTCAATTTTCTGAGAACTTTTTCGAGCCTCACGGACATACAACAACTAAATAATATGCTTGTGAATTTTTAAACTTATAAATTTTTATTGTAAAATTACTTAATTCAGCCCTTGGGCTGCAAGGTGATTTTGAAATAAACCACTCCATTCCATTCCAATGCTATTACAACTTGACATTGTGTTGTTGTTCTCGTATGGTGTCTATTGTGCTTTTTGATGCTTCCCTCGCCCCCTACACTGATTTTTTAAGTGTATTTGATTATGTTTATATGTATACAATTGGAGAAACTGTAATAAATAAATACATTTGATACATAGCTGAGTTTTTTCCACCAGCAGCGCACGCTCTCATTGCTTACTTCGTGGTCACATTACATCTAACAATAAACTGTTTCCCGCCAAAAGTGCGCCATTAGTGCAAAATCTATGATGTCAGAAGGTAACACTGCACTGTTACCCGCGAATGTTCACCAACGATCGCCGTTGCTGTTGCCGTTGCATGGTTTTCTTTTTCGTGCCACCGTATTTTCCCGTGTATGAGTCAACCTTTTAAGGCCTCAAAAGAAGCTCCAAAAATCGCCCTTGACTTATGCATCAGTCAAACATTAAGCGCCTAGTTCCAGCTAAATAATTTATTCAAAATTAACATAATAGTGTTAAGCCGTTACTGCCAAAAGCCCTTCAACTTTCTGGAAACCAGGTTGAAATCCATGTTGACATGATCGAGTTATAGAAATTGTAGGTTGTTACGTCTCGGGATGGTCGAGTTTCGTGGAAAAAGCTCCAGTTCTTCCAACTGATTGTTGAGTTTCTGCCATCTTGTTTCGAGTTCTCGCAATTTAGAATCGAGTTTCTATGGTCTAGTGTCAAGTTCCCGTGATCCAGTCTTGAGTTTCTGCAATCGACTGTCCAACTCTTGCTAGCGAGAATTCTAAACCTTGCTAGCAAGAACTTGAAAACTGGCTAGGCAGAATTAGAAAACTCGCTAGGGATAATTTAAAAACTCCCTAGCCAGAATTAAAAAACTCCTCAGCCAGAATCTGACAACTCGCTACCCAGAATTTGAAAACTCGCTAGCGAGAGTTGGACAGTCGATCGCAGAAACTCAAGACTGGATCGCGGGAACTCGACACTACATCGCAGAAACTAAACGCTAAATACCGAGAACTCGACACAAGATTGCAGAAACTCAACAATCAGTACGAAGAACTGCAGCTTTTTCCACGAAACTTGACCATCTGCAGATGTAACTTAACCTTCAATTTCTATAACTAGATCGCGTGAACATGGATTTCAACCTGGTTTCCAGAAAGTTGAAGGGCTTTTGGCAGTAATGGCTTGCCATAGTTGTGCTTATCCTATAAACCCTTTATCTTTGAATAACGAAACTAGTTACTTGGAGGTTTACATTTTCAATTTTCTGAGAACTTTTTCGAGCCTCACGGACATACAACAACTAAATAATATGCTTGTGAATTTTTAAACTTATAAATTTTTATTGTAAAATTACTTAATTCAGCCCTTGGGCTGCAAGGTGATTTTGAAATAAACCACTCCATTCCATTCCAATGCTATTACAACTTGACATTGTGTTGTTGTTCTCGTATGGTGTCTATTGTGCTTTTTGATGCTTCCCTCGCCCCCTACACTGATTTTTTAAGTGTATTTGATTATGTTTATATGTATACAATTGGAGAAACTGTAATAAATAAATACATTTGATACATAGCTGAGTTTTTTCCACCAGCAGCGCACGCTCTCATTGCTTACTTCGTGGTCACATTACATCTAACAATAAACTGTTTCCCGCCAAAAGTGCGCCATTAGTGCAAAATCTATGATGTCAGAAGGTAACACTGCACTGTTACCCGCGAATGTTCACCAACGATCGCCGTTGCTGTTGCCGTTGCATGGTTTTCTTTTTCGTGCCACCGTATTTTCCCGTGTATGAGTCAACCTTTTAAGGCCTCAAAAGAAGCTCCAAAAATCGCCCTTGACTTATGCATCAGTCAAACATTAAGCGCCTAGTTCCAGCTAAATAATTTATTCAAAATTAACATAATAGTGTTAAGCCGTTACTGCCAAAAGCCCTTCAACTTTCTGGACACCAGGTTGAACTCCATGCTGACATGATCGAGTTATAGAAATTGTAGGTTAAGTTACATCTGGGGATGGTCGAGTTTCGTGGAAAAAGCTCCAGTTCTTCCTACTGATTGTTGAGTTTCTGCCATCTTGTCTCGAGTTCTCGCTATTTAGTGTCGAGTTTCTGCGATCTAGTGTCAAGTTCCCGTGATCCAGTCTTGAGTTTCTGCAATCGACTGTCCAACTCTTGCTAGCGAGAATTCTAAACCTTGCTAGCAAGAATTTGAAAACTGGCTAGGCAGAATTAGAAAACTTGCTAGGGAGAATTTAAAAACTCGCTAGCCAGAATTAAAAAACTCCTTAGCCAGAATCTGACAACTCGCTAGCCAGAATTTGAAAACTCGCTAGCGAGAGTTGGACAGTCTATCGCAGAAACTCAAGACTGGATCGCGGGAACTCGACACTACATCACAGAAACTAGACGCTAAATACCGAGAACTCGACACAAGATTGCAGAAACTCAACAATCAGTACGAAGAACTGGAGCTTTTTCCACGAAACTTGACCATCTGCAGACGTAACTTAACCTTCAATTTCTATAACTAGATCGCGTGAACATGGATTTCAACCTGGTTTCCAAAAAGTTGAAGGGCTTTTGGCAGTAATGGCTTGCCATAGTTGTGCTTATCCTCTAAACCCTTTATCTTTGAATAACGAAACTGGTTACTTTGAGGTTTACATTTTCAATTTTCTGAGAACTTTTTCGAGACTCAAGGACATACAACAACTAAATAATATGATTGTGAATTTTTAAACTTGTAAATTTTTATTGTAAAATTACTTAATTCAGCCCTTGGGCTGCAAGGTAATTTTGAAATAAAGCATTCCATTCAATTCCAATGCTATTACAACTTGACATTGTGTTGTTGTTCTGGTATGGCGTCTATTGCGCTTTTGGATGCTTCCCTCTCCCCCTACACTGATTTTTTTAATGTATTTGATTATTATGTTTACAAGTATGCAATTGGAGAAACTGTAATAAATAAATACATTTGTTACATAGCTGAGTTCTTTTTCACCAGCAGCGCACGCTCTCATTGGTTACTTCGAGGTCACATTACATCTAACAGTAAACAGTTTCCCGCTAAAAGTGCGCTATTAGTGCAAAATCTATGATGTCAGAAGGTAACACTGCACTGCTACCCACGAATATTGACCAACGATCGCCGTTGCTGTTGCTGTTGCATGGTTTGCCTTTTTGTCCTACCGTATTTTCCCGTGTATAAGTCAACCTTTTATGGCCTCAAAAGAAGCTCCAAAAATCGCCCTTGACTTATACATCGGTCAAACATTAAGCGCCTAGTTCCAGCTAAATAATTTATTCAAAATTAACATAATAGTGTTAAGCAGTTACTGCCAAAAGCCCTTCAACTTTCTGGAAACCAGGTTGAAATCCATGTTGACATGATTGAGTTATAGAAATTGTAGGTTAAGTTACGTCTGGGGATGGTCGAGTTTCGTGGAAAAAGCTCCAGTTCTCCCTACTGATTGTTGAGTTTCTACCATCTTGTGTCGAGTTCTCGCTATTTATAATCGAGTTTCTACGATCTAGTGTCAAGTTCCCGTGATCCAGTCTTGAGTTTCTGCAATCGACTGTCCAACTCTTGCTAGCGAGAATTCTAAACCTTGCTAGCAAGAATTTGAAAACTGGCTAGGCAGAATTAGAAAACTCGCTAGGGATAATTTAAAAACTCGCTAGCCAGAATTAAAAAACTCCTCAGCCAGAATCTGACAACTCGCTACCCAGAATTTGAAAACTCGCTAGCGAGAGTTGGACAGTCGATCGCAGAAACTCAAGACTGGATCGCAGGAACTCGACACTACATCGCAGAAACTAAACGCTAAATAGCGAGAACTCGACACAAGATTGCAGAAACTCAACAATCAGTACGAAGAACTGCAGCTTTTTCCACGAAACTCGACCATCCGCACACGTAACTTAACCTACAATTTCTATAACTAGATCGCGTGAACATGGATTTCAACCTGGTTTCCAGAAAGTTGAAGGGCTTTTGGCAGTAACGGCTTGCCATAGTTGTGCTTATCCTCTAAACCCTTTATCTTTGAATAACGAAACTGGTTACTTTGAGGTTTACATTTTCAATTTTCTGAGAACTTTTTCGAGACTCAAGGACATACAACAACTACATAATATGCTTGTGAATTTTTAAACTTGTAAACTTTTATTGTAAAATTACTTAATTCAGCCCTTGGGCTGCAATGTGATTTTGAAATAAACCACTCCATTCCATTCCAATGCTATTACAACTTGACATTGTGTTGTTGTTCTCGTATGGTGTCTATTGTGCTTTTCGATGCTTCCCTCTCCCCCTACACTGATTTTTTAAGTGTATTTGATTATGTTTACATGTATGCAATTGGAGAAACTGTAATAAATAAATACATTTGTTACATAGCCGAGTTTTTTCCACCAGCAGCGCACCCTCTCATTGCTTACTTCGAGGTCACATTACATCTAGCAATAAACTGTTTCCCGCCAAAAGTGCGCCATTAGTGCAAAATCTATGATGTCAGAAGGTAACACTGCACTGTTACCCGTGAATGTTGACCAACGATCGCCGTTGCTGTTGCAGTTGCACAGATTTCTTTTTTGTGCTACCGTATTTTCCCGTGTATGAGTCAACCTTTTATGGCCTCAAAAGAAGCTCCAAAAATCGCCCTTCACTTAAACATAAGTCAAACATTCAGCGCCTAGTTCCAGCTAAATAATTTATTCAAAATTAACATAATAGTGTTAAGCCGTTACTGCCAAAAGCCCTTCAACTTTCTGGAAACCAGGTTGAAATCCATGTTGACATGATCGAGTTATAGAAATTGTAGGTTAAGTTACGTCTGGGGATGGTCGAGTTTCGTGGAAAAAGCTCCAGTTCTTCCTACTGATTGTTGAGTTTCTGCCATCTTGTGTCGAGTTCTCGCAATTTAGAATCGAGTTTCTATGATCTAGTGTCAAGTTCCCGTGATCCAGTCTTGAGTTTCTGCAATCGACTGTCCAACTCTTTCTAGCGAGAATTCTAAACCTTGCTAGCAAGAACTTGAAAACTGGCTAGGCAGAATTAGAAAACTTGCTAGGGAGAATTTAAAAACTCCCTAGCCAGAATTAAAAAACTCCTTAGCCAGAATCTGACAACTCGCTAGCCAGAATTTGAAAACTTGCGAGCGAGAGTTGGACAGTCGATCGCAGAAACTCAAGACTGGATCGCGGGAACTCGACACTACATCGCAGAAACTAAACGCTAAATACCGAGAACTCGACACAAGATTGCAGAAACTCAACAATCAGTACGAAGAACTGGAGCTTTTTCCACGAAACTCGACCATCCGCAGACGTAACTTAACCTTCAATTTCTATAACTAGATCGCGTGAACATGGATTTCAACCTGGTTTCCAGAAAGTTGAAGGGCTTTTGGCAGTAATGGCTTCCCATAGTTGTGCTTATTCTCTAAACCCTTTATCTTTGACTAACGAAACTGGTTACTTTGAGGTTTACATTTTCAATTTTCTGAAAACTTTTTCGAGACTCAAGGACATACAACAACTACATAATATGCTTGTAAATTTTTAAACTTGTAAATTTTTATTGTAAAATTACTTAATTCAGCCCTTGGGCTGCAAGGTGATTTTGAAATAAACCACTCCATTCCATTCCAATGCTATTACAACTTGACATTGTGTTGTTGTTCTCGTATGGTGTCTATTGTGCTTTTTGATGCTTCCCTCGCCCCCTACACTGATTTTTTAAGTGTATTTGATTATGTTTATATGTATACAATTGGAGAAACTGTAATAAATAAATACATTTGATACATAGCTGAGTTTTTTCCACCAGCAGCGCACGCTCTCATTGCTTACTTCGAGGTCACATTACATCTAACAATTAACTGTTCCCCGCCAAAAGTGCGCCATTAGTGCAAAATCTATGATGTCAGAAGGTAACACTGCACTGTTACCAGCGAATGTTGACCAACGATCGCCGTTGCTGTTCCTGTTGCATGGTTTGCCTTTTTGTCCTACCGTATTTTCCCGTGTATAAGTCAACCTTTTATGGCCTCAAAAGAAGCTCCAAAAATCGCCCTTGATTTATACATCGGTCAAACATTAAGCGCCTAGTTCCAGCTAAATAATTTATTCAAAATTAACATAATAGTGTTAAGCCGTTACTGCCAAAAGCCCTTCAACTTTCTGGAAACCAGGTTGAAATCCATGCTGACATGATCGAGTTATAGAAATTGTAGGTTAAGTTACATCTGGGGATGGTCGAGTTTCGTGGAAAAAGCTCCAATTCTTCCTACTGATTCTTGAGTTTCTGCCATCTTGTGTCGAGTTCTCGCTATTTAGTGTCGAGTTTCTGCGATCTAGTGTCAAGTTCCCGTGATCCAGTCTTGAGTTTCTGCAATCGACTGTCCAACTCTCGCTATCGAGAATTCTAAACCTTGCTAGCAAGAATTTGAAAACTGGCTAGGCAGAATTAGAAAACTCGCTAGGGAGAATTTAAAAACTCGCTAGCCAGAATTAAAAAACTCCTTAGCCAGAATCTGACAACTCGCTAGCCAGAATTTGAAAACTCACTAGCGAGAGTTGGACAGTCGATCGCAGAAACTCAAGACTGGATCGCGGGAACTCGACACTACATCGCAGAAACTAGACGCTAAATAGCGAGAACTCGACACAAGATTGCAGAAACTCAACAATCAGTACAAAGAACTGGAGCTTTTTCCACGAAACTTGACCATCGGCAGACGTAACTTAACCTACAATTTCTATAACTAGATCGCCTGAACATGGATTTCAACCTGGTTTCCACAAAGTTGAAGGGCTTTTGGCAGTAATGGCTTCCCATAGTTGTGCTTATCCTCTAAACCCTTTATCTTTGAATAACGAAACTGGTTACTTTGAGGTTTACATTTTCGATTTTCTCAGAAGTTTTTTGAGACTCAAGGACATACAACAACTACATAATATGCTTGTGAATTTTTAAACTTGTAAATTTTTATTGTAAAATTACTTAATTCAGCCCTTGGGCTGCAAGGTGATTTTGAAATAAACCACTCCATTCCATTCCAATGCTATTACAACTTGACATTGTGTTGTTGTTCTTGTATGGTGTCTATTGTGTTTTTTGATGCTTCCCTCGCCCCCTACACTGATTTTTTAAGTGTATTTGATTATGTTTATATGTATACAATTGGAGAAACTGTAATAAATAAATACATTTGATACATAGCTGAGTTTTTTCCACCAGCAGCGCACGCTCTCATTGCTTACTTCGTGGTCACATTACATCTAACAATAAACTGTTTCCCGCCAAAAGTGCCCCATTAGTGCAAAATCTATGATGTCAGAAGGTAACACTGCACTGTTACTCGCGAATGTTCACCAAAAATCGCCGTTGCTGTTGCCGTTGCATGGTTTTCTTTTTCGTGCTACCGTATTTTCCCGTGTATGAGTCAACCTTTTATGGCCTCAAAAGAAGCTCCAAAAATCGTCCTTGACTTATACATGGGTCAAAGATTAAGCGACTAGTTCCAGCTAAATAATTTATTCAAAATTAACATAATAATGTTGTCTTGGGCATAACGAACGCAGTGGACAAAACACTTCAAAATTAATGTAAGCAATTTCAGTTGAAATGAAAAAGGATTTGTCCAACTCTAAATGTTGAAGATACTCACAAGCACAAATATGAAATAGACACTGGAAATTTTCAGTTTCTAAAGGCAGAAAGCTCTAAAAGGCATTTCTGTTCCTTCAAATAAAATGCGATCGTTCAATGGCTTAGTTACCTGGCACAATACCTCGTGTTTGCATGCAAGCATCGTCACGCGTGTTGCCTGAAAATGCTGGTTGTTAATGATTGTCTTTTATTCTTTATACAAACCTGGCTGATTCAAATGCTTTTGCAAACTTCGTGTTGTTTGGTTTATGAAATTTGTTTTGTTTTACACGTGAGAAATTTTAAGAGAAGGGCCAATTAAACCTTGCACGTTTCGCCTTGCTTTGAAGTTATTTTCAAAGATTGACTCCTGCTTCTGTGATGTTGTGTATGGCAAGCCGTTACTGCCAAAAGCCCTTCAACTTTCTGGAAACCAGGTTGAAATCCATGTTGACATGATCGAGTTATAGAAATTGTAGGTTAAGTTATGTCTGGGGATGGTCGAGTTTCGTGGAAAAAGCTCCAGTTCTTCCTACTGATTGTTGAGTTTCTGCAATCTTGTGTCGAGTTCTTGCTATTTAGAATCGAGTTTCTACGATCTAGTGTCAAGTTCCCGTGATCCAGTCTTGAGTTTCTGCAATCGACTGTCCAACTCTCGCTAGCGAGAATTCTAAACCTTGCTAGCAAGAATTTGAAAACTGGCTAGGCAGAATTAGAAAACTCGCTAGGGAGAATTTAAAAACTCGCTAGCCAGAATTAAAAAACTCCTTAGCCACAATCTGACAACTCGCTAGCCAGAATTTGAAAACTCGCTAGCGAGAGTTGGACAGTCGATCGCAGAAACTCAAGACTGGATTGCGGGAACTCGACACTACATCGCAGAAACTAGACGCTAATTAGCAAGAACTAGACACAAGATCGCAGAAACTCAACAATCAGTAGGAAGAACTGGAGCTTCTTCCACGAAACTCGACCATCCGCAGACGTAACTTAACCTACAATTTCTATAACTAGATTGCGCGAACATGGATTTTAACCTGGTTTCCAGAAAGTTGAAGGGCTTTTGGCAGTAACGGCTTGCCATAGTTGTGCTTATCCTCTAAACCCTTTATCTTTGAAGAAAGAAAGAGGTTAGTTTGAGGTTTACATTTTCGATTTTCTGAGAACTTTTTCGAGACTCAAGGACATACAAGAGCTGCTGAACCACAAAACTATTAAGCGCTTGAGGCCTTGATTTACAGGCCTTCTGGTATTACCCGATGGTGCGATTTCGCACAATCGACCTCAAATCGCATCTGACCTCACAATTCACGAAAAAATCAACTAATTCACAAAACAATAAACAAAATTCATAAAATATAACATAAATCAACAAGTTTCTTAGGAGTTCCTGCATAAATACGCCATTTTAAAGATGATTTATCTTGGAAAACGCCTAAAAAGCCTTTGGTTACCTTTGATTTCGTAAACATTCGAAGCTCAAGGCATTATTTTGCATGTCGGAGACCTAGCACGAGTCTCATTCTTAAAGAGTTGCCGATTAATGTAACACAAACACGGCCTTTGTTCAGTCAGAAATATAATACTTCCCACAAAAACAAAGTGTAAGAAGCTAGTCGTAGCATATAGGAATATTAATAATTATTGATTATTCATTTGGAATGTTAGCTGTGTCCTTTCAACTTTTAACATGGTGCACCAATAGTGCAGAAGACCTCTTTTTTTTTTACTTATCTCAACTAATGTTGATCAAGATTCATAAGTACGTTGCCATTATGATGAAAATGTCTTAAGGGCAGTAAAAACGTGTTTTTTTATCCTGAAGCCTTGAAAAACAAGCTCAGAAAAGCATCGCATAATTTATATTATTTATCGCATAATTGGCCTTTCTAATTGCATAATCTGGCCTGGAAACTTCGCATAATTTGCATTTTTTCGTTGCATCCTATCAGAAGGCCCGGATTTAGTATCCCATTGAGTATCCCATGAACATTTAAACAAAGGAAGTAAGAAATTGCTTTTTTTGCCATTAAAAGTGGGGGGTCGTCTTATACACGGGTAAATATGGTATATAACAAATCACTTAATGACTGGTCCCTCAGGAAAGACTTCATTTTGTTTCCCTCGAATCTCAATGTTTCCCTCGGCTGTGCCTTGGGGAAACATTGAGGTTCTCGGGAAACAAAATGAACTGTTTCCCTCGAGACCAGTTATTAAGTGTTTAAATGGTGGCAACCAAGAAATTAATGACAAACATAATACGGGATGCAAATGTATTAATACTTTTATAAAACTGCTTCTGATTGGTTACCATCTGCTGGTAGTATATGGCAAGCAGGCTCCTGAGCCAAATTCCACTGACTGCTTTCTGAAGACAAATATATGGGCAATCTCCACCACCCTTAGTTGTTAACTTTGTAATAATGTATAATTGCATTTAACCATAAACCCTTAAAATTGCCATTATTATCTATCTATCCTAATTAAGCCCAGCAAATAACTTGGGCCTAGTAGAGACAGAGAGATGATGTGAAGTCGCTGAAAAACATCACAGAGTCAGACATCAAACCCCAACTCTCTGGCACACGAGCCACTACCCTATCGCACCTGCTAACTTAGCAAGAATATTCACACTGAACTTGTTACCTTCCAATGTCTGGAGGCAATCTGATGAGGGAAACATCATTAAGGCAAAGACTTGTAAGGCTTTTAAGCTGTGCAAAGCCCTCAGGAAGTCTGAAAAAAATCAAACATTATCAACAATTATCCCCATACATATGGAGAAGGCCTTTCACCCAATGAGGATTGTAATCAGCCCTCATCGTCACGATAAAAGTTTTTGATGCCGTGGAAGGTAGACTTTCCAGTGGTTGAACGTCAATACAGTGCAATGTTCTGCACCTTGTGCAAAGAGAAGCCAATTTTTTTGGACTCTTTTTTGCATTTAGTCTCAGGAAGAAGATGTAAATTTCAAGCTAGAGTCATGAGGAGTCCAAACAGAAAGTAAACAAGAGATGTTAATGTCTCATTATGTTATTTAGCTATTTACATCTTGACCCTGAGGATGACATCTGTTCAGGTTTGTCGAAACATCAATCAATTCGAGCAACAACAGTCCTTTCTCGTGACTTCTCTTCCACTTATGATGTTTCTTCATTTAAGTTCTAAAAATGTTAAAGTTGTTCACTGTCTTGCGATTTATAGTATTATCAAAGGGTAACTTTTCAAAATATTATGCACAAAAAGGAAAATTAATGAAGAAACTAATATTTATAATGGAATTGAACACGAGATTACTTTATAAAACCAGCAGTTTTGTTTGAAAGTATGGACATTTCTTCTTGAGAATTTTTACAATGTAGTTGTAACAAATGTGTCTGAGCTTGACCACTGTCATAAATATATCACTGAAACTGTATATGACAAGACTGACTATAGCAAATTAAGTTTTGCCTAGGAAAAATACTCTATTTATTGAAAAGGGAAATCAGACCTATTACTGGCATAGGACAAGCAGCAAGTATTTTCAGAATTCTCTTGAGTTACATGTAGTCAAATGCCTACTTTTGATTTCATTTGACATAATTAGCTCTGTTGTGTCCTCAATTAATGCAATGAAGGCTCCAGTGAAGTTCCTTGGTTATTGATTAATTTAATTACTGATCTCATTATCATTTCATACTTCAGTGGATTCTTGTGTATATTATAATATTCAGCATTAAATGCTAGACAACAACATTTTGTTTTTAAGTATTTTATGTATGTATGTATGTATGTATGTATCTATGTTTGTGAAAAGACTAATCTCAAACGTGATAGAGTGAATGTACCCTACAAAAGGATTACCGAAGAGCTAATTTCCTATAACATGTCAAAAAATGTCACTTTACGCAACCTTTTTTTTTTAATTCAAGAAATACCTTAAATTTACTTTCTAAAAGAGCATCTGATAGCTACACCTGAAAATTACCTTCTGCAAAAAACACAGGATAAAACATATATACTGTTTTCTAAAAGCCAGCTATATATATGGGATCACTGGTTCTGGCATGTCACATATGCAATTTCAAGAATGCTGATCTATGTAAGAGTGTGACAAAGACAGATACGGAGTAAATAACAAGACCTTAAATGAAATTATCTTACACGTACCTAGCAAGTGGGAATAGTAATACAACGAAAAGAAAATATTACAGGACTTCCTGTAATAAAATTAGATCTTGCTGGTGAAGTCTTCAATTCTCAAAAGGAAGCATGAAATGTTTAATTACACATAATAATAATAGCGTCAGTGACAAGCTGTTTACATTCCCTAGTTTAAACCACTGGGGGTCATGACAATTCCACTACAATATGGGAAAGAGAATGTTGAAGTTTCGTTACAATTTAACAGTGCTGGTTGGGATATCTTAAGCCTTGGTATTTGAAATCTACATGAACTTAAAAAAATGCGTACTCGAGGAATTTACATTTTTGGAATAATTTCTCGTTCAGAGGAAAATTATCACGGAAAAGTAAAACGGATTTTAGGCGACATTTCCGACATGCTATATATATCTACATGTAACTCAAGAGAATTCTGAAAATACTTGCCACTTGTCCTATGCCTACAATCGCAAGATTGTTTTCCGGATGATCGAGTTGGAATTGTAAAGTTAAAAAAAAACCACAAAATTTGCACCTGTGTCGTGAACCAAGACGAGGAAAAGCTAATAAAGGACCCGAGAGGTGCAAATCCGCATTTGCACTTTAACCGAATTCCAATTTGATTTTCAAATCAACTACAATTTAATCTAAACTATCGGTGAAAGAATTCCAGCCATGAATAACAGGATGTAACGATTACCTTCTAAACATCTGAGGGTGGTAACGAGCGAGCGATCACTTGTTCTCGAATGCAAGTGTATCGAACCACGAAAATCAGGACCGAGGCAAAACACGGAAATTGAACCGGCATAAAGATCACTGAGATTTCCTTTAATTAAATCCAATTTTTTTTGCTGCAAATCAATCCTCTAAAAATGCTTTTAAAATGCTAAAAGGTAACAAAATGGCAAGACACTCCTTGATTGATCATGAGTTCCATTCGCTGCAATTCTGTTCGAATGGAATATTAACATGCAGTCGCGTGATACATAACATACAGAGGTCTCAGACTACAAAAATTGGCGACGGGAATTATTCCATGATAAACAAAATCAAAGCGTCTGGCAATTCTCTCTAAGTATTAACGCCTAGAATAAGCATCGCAAGGCAAGTGCTTGGAGCTGTGGTTGAGTTATTTGGGGTAAAAACATCCCGAAACCCCGTCAGAGCAAGGGTCGATCGTTATAACAGGGAAGATTGTCAAACATAAACAAAAATTTACTTCGATCAACCCATCCAACAAGCCTGAATCTTGAAACGTTGGTTTACAAGACCTCAAAGAGAGAATATCAAACCCTCAACGCTTCAAACTCAGCGCAACAGTCGATCGAGACAATTACAACACAGCAACAGTTTCACAGCTTCATTGGCTTACTTCGAAACTGGGTTTCCGCTGAGATCTAGAGTAGCCAAGCTTTTGCAGAACTTTATGTTCTCTGGAATATCACATATGTCTGTGAAACAACAAAACAAGAAATATCAATACATGAATATACCACTTAGAGGTAGCCTAATTTACTAATATCGCCCATAGTGCAGTGAATAACTTCGAAGACTAGAAGATCAAGATACAACAATATCAACATAAGTCCACACTGGTAAATCTGGACCAGCACTAAACGTAAATAACAATGGTACAATAAAATGTTCTCTAAAAGTCAAGGACAGCATAATTCATTTCATTCGATGCACACTACAATGATCTCACCATTTCTGCTGATGTCGAACTCTTGAAGATTAGCTAAGTTGCCAACTTCAGGAGGTAACCGGGCGATCTCGTTGTCACTTAACCCCAGCCGCCGAAGGTTGTACAAGCGAAAGAAAGGCTATAAAGAGAGAAAGAAATTCCAGTTGTAACCCCTCTCTCTTTGAGCAAAAGTCTTTTTTGCGCTTTCATCTTACCCTCGGAAGGTCCTTGATTTGATTTGCATCTAAAAACAGTTCCTCCAGAGACCGGTCGTAGCGGTAAACTTCATCGGGCACGAAAGTTAGGCTGCAATGTGTTCGATCTATTGAATCAACTTGTCGAGTACACCGCCAGGGCAAAAGACAACGAAACATTCTGGGTGCCGGAGGAAACGACTAGGTATTTTGGCGTCAAATGGCGGTCGAACGGTTGCTCGTGGTTGTGAAAGTAAAAGTGCTATTGGTTTAAAAATATAAAAACTAGTTTCGTCTTGTGTCTTATCATTTTTAGAAGACACGCTCAAGAATCACTAGCAAGTGACGTCACGGCAGGCGCCGTTCCTTCCGCCCCAGGATGCAATGCAATGCACAGACAGCGGAAACGCCTGGTAGTTTCAAAAACACAGGACTCCCAGTTTTGATTGCTCCAGAATATACAGTGGAAACCCGATTTCTCGAACCTCCCGATATCTCGAACCAAACCTTGTTTCCCTTGGATTTGCTTCAATCTAGCTCTATAATTTCACCCCTGATTTCTCGAACCCTCGATTTCTCGAAACTCCCGATAACTCGAACCAATATTATTTTTTCTCCCGTGGAACAAATTGACCCTCGATAACTCAAACCTGCAAAAATTTCGAAACAACTTAGTGCGGATGTCAACTACATCCGCGCCTTTAAACAAATTAACACTTCCGGATAAGCTGTTTTCTCGTATTTTAATCACAAAATGTCCAACAATTTCATCACCAAGCATTACGCAAACTGCATATTTGTCCACCACATTTTTTGGATATGTGTTCTGTTATGTTCCGTTTTTGTTTTTTAAGTACGTTTTGTTTGTATATAAAGGTCAAGATCTACATTAAAAAGGATTAATTTTTTGTTAAAATTTGAACACTTACTCATAATCAAACAATACCCGGCCAGTTAAGTGTAATTTGATGCCACCTTCGATTTCTCGAACTCCCGCTTTCTCGAACCAATTTGCGTTTCCCCTGGAGGTTCGAGAAATCGGGATTCCACTGTATGTGAACAGCAAAACAGCACCCTTAGCGTATTTGTGACAGTCCAGCACAGAGAGAGAGAACGTCAGGTCCTGTGGGACGTTAAAGAACCCACACAATATTCGTGAAGAGTAGGACGAGACCCCCGGTGTTGTGTGCTGTCCTCCTTTCACATGCATGCGTGGGTAATGAGTAGTATGGGTTCAAATATGGACTGATAACGGCTGCCGGCTGATGTCCGATCTCACACCAAAGAAAAAATTGTGAGACTGTATGTGATATGTGCGGTATATTAATCCAAATCTATTCCAATCCATTCGCAAAGTGAAAAGAGGAGCGGAGGACCTTTTAACTATGAATGTGGTAGTATCAAGGCAAGTTAAAAAAAAACCAGATCTTTCCCAGGTGCCGCCTGTGGCTTAAAAAAGTCGCTAGCTTAATTTAAGCTCCCTAATTCACGATTGACCAGGTAACGGACTGCTATTAATCTCAAACCATCATCAAAGATGTTTGAACCCAAAATCGTCCGCCCGTGTCTTTTTTTTTTTTTTTTCTGCGGTGTAAACTGTGATGTTGCGTTCGTTTAGCCACTGTTTTTAACGTTGATAAACGTGCGCGTGCTTATTAAACCGTCGTTGTTCTTTCTATTTGTATCCATGGTGATGATTTATTGTTTGTATTTTTTTCCACAATGCCAGTAGGTGTGGTTTTGACAAATAATTAAGCCCTCAGGAAGCAGGATCGAGGAGAAAGTGGCGTTATTTGCTTACCAGCTTAAAAATGCAATGAATTAATGCGCCTTAATTAGTGTGTAGATTCTGAAAGCCAAAAACTCTCTTGCTGCCTACTAATAGACCATATTCGTATTCTCAGTATTGAACTGGAACTAGCTTGCAATGGAGGCTAATGCGGGGGAATCTTTTCAAATGCAAATACATTTTAATATATTCCCCCGCATTAGCCTCCATTGAAAGCTAGTTCCAGTCCAATACTGAGAATACGAATACGTTCTATTAAGCCGCATTCATACACAGCTTGAGCTAGTGAGTCAATGACGTCACTTTCTCCTCGATCCAGATCGTTGAAAACCTTATCGGTCGGAACCGCACCAAGAAATGCGGTACCGTTAAATGGAAAGAGTGGAATTAAAATAAACAGTTTTCTTCTTAAAATTACCACAAAAAATTTCAACTGTTGAGCATTCAACGCAAACACTTTTGAAATATGACAAAAAACGATAATTGATTTATTTTCATCGCAGTAGCACTTTAACTGCTAATGCTGAACCAGAATTTATCGTAGAAAGTGGATAAAGGAATAGAGGACGTTTTCCGTGTTTCCATAGCCTCATCTAAACACTCAGGGGAGTTGGGATAATTCTCGACAGTTATGCAAACCCGTCTGTCGAGAATTCTCCCAACTCCCCCGAGTGTTTAGATGAGGCTATGGAAACTCGGAAAAAAGTCCTCTATTGCTTTTATAAAATATTTCTTAAAGATAATTCGACAAATGAAAGAAAAAATGAAGGAAACTTCTTGATTGAAACAGATTTTCTTGATACACGCTCATATTTCCTACCAGCCAACCAAAACGCGCGTCTGACGGCATATAACCAATCAAAACTCGTGTGATGTCACAGCCGTGTTTCCATACTCTCATCTTAACACAGCTATTGACCAATGAGAGTGCGCTTACTATCCTAATTATTTTATAAAAAACATAAAGGACCAGGGAAAAGAAACGTAAGAAGATAGCCCTGGGTACTAAGTGAGAACGTTTACCATAGGCCATAAACGGGAGCCAATTAATTAACAATTAGACCCGTGGCCCTTGTGGGCGAAGGGTCTAATTGTTTTAGTATCACCCAACTAGTCGGACAGAAAAGGTAATAATAAAGTTAGCAAACTTCACAACTCGAGGACTATTACTAATAGTCCTCTAGTAGGGTAGCCAAACAAAATGCAGGATTTGCATTAGTCCACTAGTTGGGTGATACTAATTGTTTTTGACTCAACGTGTTTGTCTTCACTCTTGAAGATGAATAGCGTAAAAGTTGTCCCCGTTGTTATCGTAGCACTGGGTACTATTCCGAAGAGACAGGAGGTCTACCTGAGAAATATAAATGCTGGAATAGAGTTGGCAGCTCTTCAAAGAACAGTCTTGCTGGGATCAGCAAGAATCCTCCGTAGACTGAGTCGTTGAAGTCTGAGGTAGCTTGTTGCGACCAGATGATGAGACTGAAATCTCCAGCATTGATATTCCTGTCGTGCAACAAGCACCATAATAATAATAATAATAATAATAATAATAATAATAATAATAATAATAATAAGGGAAAGTGATAAAAAGTGATAAAAAGGGAAGTGAAAACCAAAGTCGTACCAATTGTATTGGGGGCT
Source organism: Montipora capricornis (assembly GCF_036669925.1). NCBI lineage: Eukaryota > Metazoa > Cnidaria > Anthozoa > Scleractinia > Acroporidae > Montipora > Montipora capricornis. The sequence continues at coordinate 29,471,156 of NC_090896.1, forward strand.
TTAGGAACAGTGCCATTGCGACTGAAGGGCAACTTAAAGGGCATAGGAGTAGACACATCAATTACCTTAATCCAGAAGTCTGCATTGCTGGGATCAGCAAGGATACTAAGAAAAGTATTGGAAATGTAAAGGACAAGGAAAAGAAACATTTTGGTGTTCATTGGCAACTTGTTGTTGCCCGACACCACAATCTTACCAGCTGTTAAAAACTTAAGCTGAGCAGTATGACTATGGAATAATAATAATAATAATAATAATAATAATAATAATAATAATAATAATAATAATAAGATTTGTTTAAGTTTCAACTGTTTTTAGTGGTGGGCGCCGTACGGAAATCAAATCAGCTCTTTTCAAACCGTATGTTGCTTTTTGAGGAGAGGGGAAACCGGAGTACCAAGGAAAAAAAACCTCTCGGAGCAGAGTAGAGAACCAACAAACTCAACCCGTATGTGACACCAAGGCTAGAAATCCAACCCGCTGGCCACGCTTGTGAGTGGCAAGAGCTCACAGCTCTTCCCGTTGTTGTGTGACGGATTAGTTGGCCTGGGCATTCGCCTTAATACCAAAACCCTCCGCGCTATCTCCTCTCCCTCCCTAAGTTCTCTTCTTTCTGCGTCGCCGTAATACGCGTTTCAACTGACAGAAGAAAAAATGAATGACTGACAGAATGGTCTACGGTGCCCTTGAGAAAATGATACGTGGTTGCGTGGCAACGGACGAAGTAAAAAGTGAAACGAAAATCAGAGTTCCAGAAAGGAATCGAACGTATGACCTCAGAGGTTCGATACCTGCTTGGTACTCAAAGTTCCTGCGATTCCACGAAGATAAGGGAATAAAACATGATCATAGAAAATTACTTTCCACAAACTTGCCAGCGATGATTCAGTCACTATATTTATTTACTTTCTGGCTGACAATATAATACTCCAATAGTAAGATAAATACTCGAATAGTAAGACCATGCTTGATAAAAGAGGGGTGTCCAATGATGCAGTCAGTGAAGCAAGAAATTTTTTTATTTACTGGGCTGACAAAAATAATATTTGTTTTGAACTAAAAGATGTGTTTTTGTTCAGCATTTGCAATTAGCACCTTGTTTCCCTCTTGGGGCTTATACGTCACTCCTGGTATATAAACCCTAGCGCCTTTGACGCAAGTTACTCGACACAACCAGTTTTATTGCCCGCACGTAGTCGAGTATAAATTTTTTCTTACGCTCAAGGCTTTCTGAATTGATTTTACCTTGTACTTTAGCTTGTTTCGCTGTTACCTCTGTTTTGTCGTTTCTTTGTAAGTCTGTTTTTTCGTCTCCGATAAATGCCGCTGTTTCGTGTCCATCCTATATTGCCTTGTCTGTTGTTTTCTGTCATGCAATTAGATCATAAAACGTTTTTTTTTTCTGCAGCGGCGGAACGCAGTAACATAGAAGAAAACTGTAAATCTATTGATATCAAGAAACCACAAGGATTCTTCTGTTTTGAAAGTTAATTACCACTCAGGTACTTGAGCATTGTGCTCGCTCGTTTGTTCTTGTTTATAGGGGGAAGTGAAATTATCTTGTTAGCCGGGCTGAGATTCCAGCCCATGTTCTGAAAGAAATCCTCTTGAAATGAAAGTGGCGATTACATGGAAAAAGTTTCAGCCCGGCCAAACGGGCAGAAAAATACACAAAAAGTCTCTGCAATCAGAATGAAATTTCAACCCGGACTGAAAAAGGAACGTGAACATGCGCATCAATTGTGTTTTCGCATCTCAGTAAATTTTCTCACGCAAATTTGCATTTTGCGCCAGGGCTGAAATTATCATGTAATCGCAACAAAATTTCAGCCCGGTTGGCGAAGCGAAATTTCGAGGCTAGAACTGTATTTGTATCTAAAGCGTCTTTCGTAACCGCTAGACGGAATGAAAGAGCAAGGGTATGCTCGAGAGAAGATTGGGGCGAGGTATCGGAAAAAACTGCGGAAGCGCGCGCTTTTTTAATCTCCATTGTTACGTAAGGAAATACAACAGAAACCTTGCAGTCTTTACAGAGAAAGCGTTGTTGGCGAATGCAGGACGAAAAAAATGGATTCATTAGCTGTAGATAACCTCACACATGTGAAAGCCTCTCCCCAGAGAGAAAGCCCAAACGAAAGACTCCAACGGGAACTGGGTGAATTGAGAAGGCGAGTTGAAGAATATCGTGCACATTTGATTTACGTTGAAGCGATTTTTGACGAGACTCAGTTAACAATCAAAAGACTACAATCAAAGGCTGAGCTGCAATGCATAAAGGCGAGGGAAGATGCTATTAGAGAAGCTAAACTATCTTCTGAACTCACAGAAATGAAGAACAAATTGGAAAAAATGAAAGGGGCAATTTCGACTCCTCTACGAAAAGTTGAAGAAATATCTGATTCGACAAAAAATGCTGCAAAATACACATTTGCTTCTCAAGCCATCCACTTCGTCAAGATTGGTTGCGTAGTGGTGTTGGACTCTGTAGCAGCTTACACGTTGTTTTGTATTACTAAACCTTTTGTCTTCTGAATGATACAGTTAAGAACAACGAACTATGTATTTTAAGTAACCCTAAGCAGAGATAATTTGATTTTACTGCCATTAGTTAACACTTCAGTTAATATTAAAGGCCAATGTACAAAGTTATTTTCATACCACGCAAACCTTTTGAAACATACTTGAATTTTGTTGCTTATAAAAAATAGCTTGTTTAGATCTTCTGGGCATCTAACGCTTTTAATTCTACAACTTTTTTCCGGTAAAATTCTGAATTACTTAGGTTCTAGAAATAGCGCTTAGCTTAGACTGCGAATAGTCCCTTCATAAATCAGTCAAGCGGCCCGCTTTTCTGAGGAAGTAGTGTTTTGTGACGCAATCGAATAAACAGATCGAAGGAGGCTTGGGAAGAGGAGAGAAAGAAGGCGACTACACCCGTTCCACGTAACCGACGCTAAACTGATTTATGAAGGAGCTGCTCGCAGTCTAAGTGCCCTCCCCTCACCTTGTTTTGTTAATCAGCATTTGGAGGCTGTAGGCAAGATGGCTTATTCTCCTCATCAACTCAGTCACACTGAGTTTTTATAACGTTTTACTTCCCACCGAAGCATGCAGCCCTGCAGCTGACACTGCAAGCTGATTGAACCAGTGTATCGTTTGAATGTATGACCTCTTTGTTCTCTGACCATTCATTTTACGTGGGCACAAGTTACTGACCTGCGCCCGGATGGTTTAATCCCAATCTGTGTGCGTTGAAAAAAATGAAGAATTTATCTACAATTGATTTGACGAAGGAGGCGTACGTTCGCATTTCTGTATTCCCTTGCATGGTCGTCGCATGTGGTAATTATAACTACCTGCAGTGGGTGAAGAAAGAAAACCGAAGAAACATTAGAGCAGAATCGAGAAGCGGCACAGGTTCAGCCAACTTATTGCACAGACCAGAATACGAATCTGGCCGGTTCTCTCATGACTACGCAATGCCAGGTCCCCGGAAGCCTACAACATGGTCGTTCACCCAGATAGAAACCACGAACAACCTGTTAGTCATGTCTCAGTATTTAAACTTTCATAAAATTTATTTACGCAGAACTTCGAGAGCTTGGGAGTGTTTACCGTTTCTCGTCCTTTCAGTTTGTTAAAAAAAAACTGGTGATGATGGTCTTTATTTAAGTGTCAGGTCTTCTAGTGCTGGGAGACTAATTCGGGACACTCGTCAGATCAAATATTGGTTTTTGGTGATTTTATATTTTGAAGATGTCACTCCAAAGGCAACACGCCCCCACTCCCTCCCTGACAAGTTGAGCCCCTGCTAAGAGTGACTGAAGCTCTCATCTCGTACTGTTAACTTATGCCACAAAAAGATTACATCAACACACGTTCGTCTTCTCATATTCGGAAGCTTGGCACGTGTACGTACGAAAAGTTTTTCAGCCACGGTCGGCAACCGGAAGTGAGCCGTCTTCCCATTTTGCATTGCCTCGGATCTCTTCCTTATCAATGAGAGCCTGGCGCGCGCTAGCCTGCGAACGCAGACGTATTTCCGGCGGTCTCTAGGCACACGCCGTCGCTCAAGGAATCAACTAACAAATTAAAAGTGACGCGAAAAGCTCGCTTCGGGAAGTTTGATTGCAATAATACCACATCATTACTGCCTGAATGGAAAGAGTGTACAAACGAATAAGGTAATCCTGCGATATTCCGCAAAGCGCTCTCGAACTCGATTGAAGAAATGAAGGTTCAGTTCGGATACCAAGAGAAAATTAAGGAGAAACAGAGGGAATCTCCCAGTCCAACTCTTGGGTTATGTCAATTTCAGTTCTTAGTAAGTTGTTTTTAGATGTCACGAAAGTCTGTTTCTTTTTTTTTTTATTTAAACATATTTTAATGGCGAAGTTTGCCCTAAGAGAAAAATAACTCATCAAGAGGGCTCACTTAAAAGTGAGCAATGTCTCAAATGTCTCAAAGTCTGTTTCTCGAGAAGTTCTCTAAGTATGGCGTTTCGAGTGGCATTCGGTTTGTAGACGAAAACGTTTATCTTGCCCCAGTTCCTGGAGATGGAGATAGATTGTACAATTTCTAGTGAATCTAATGACTTGTTGGATGAAGAATGCGACTCCGGAAGCCAGTACACAATGCCAGATAAACCATCCTTAGTCGACGGGGAAACAGACTTCCGATCTAAAAGTTCACATATCCCGGCTATCGCCTCTAGTCTCCCCCTCTCCCTCAATTTCTCTTGCAGATACCTATTAAGGCGCTGTTACACTGTGAAATGTTTTTTACCCTGCAACGGTCAAAATCGTTTCGAGACAAGTTGCACGAAAAGTAGAACTTAATTCTACTTTCGGCAACGGCTCTTGCAACTTGTCTCGCAACGATTTTGGCCGTTGCACTGTGAAATGTTTTGTGCAACTTGTCCCGCCACAATGTACGTCGCCAAAACATTGCGAGACAAGTTGCACGAAACATTTCACAGTGAAACAGCGCCTTTATGAGCATTTGCAACGGAGAGCCTTTTCGCGAATTATTAGTTTAACTAGCAGTAATAAAGAATCAGTGAGGTGCGTTCGATTCCAGTTTTGTCAGCGACGAGGCATTTGAAAGTAGTTGTATATTTTGGGGAGACTCGTTTTTCAGTATTTGTTCTGTAATGAAGGCATCACACTAAGTATTTTCATTGTTACCTTATTGTTAATAATTTTATTACAAAACATGATTATGGAATGCGTTTGTCATAATGCAATATCAGTTTTGTGAGATATCAGTAGTCTTTCTTGCTGGAAAGCCAAACATCTTTACTCCCCAGCTCGCCTGCGAACAGGCCCTCCGAGGGACTGGGGCTGGGGGTAGAATCCCCAGCCCAGCCCCAGTCCCTCGGAGAGCCTGCTCGCAGGCTACTCCCCAGCGAGTGCAGCATAGTGTATTGCCCGACGGTCACCCATCCAGGTAATCCATAAACACTATCACATGAGATCGAAGCCATGTGTGCCAGTCTAAGATGGCGTCCAAACGCTGAAATCGTATGGCATCACGATCGCCCCGATGGACATCCCGCGGAACTGGTATTATTAGGATGCGCTCTCCTTCGTCGAACACAATTAAGTTCCATACAGATCGGAATATGAGAGAGAGAGTTTCGAAAGAAACGAAGCGGGACACTGTGGAATTAAAATATTCCATTTATTCTTGTCCTTCTTTGATAAACAACGGCAAATCCTCCGTTAATGCTTATTAAGGCGGTTAACTCCGCTGCAAATAAAGTGGAGTGAAACTTTGTGTCGAAACCAACCGAAGATGTTTCGCTAGACTTTCCAGAAATCCGCATGAAGTAATTCAATTCCATCGTAAAGGTACTAGCCAGATAGAGAAATGCCTGCCAAATTCAGAATTACAGAATGCATCAGGAGCGATTGCTCTGTTAATACATACTTATTGCCAATAAGTCATCCCACAATTAGGAGGCTACCAGTAACGTTAACCTTTACATGGTGTCGAAATCGCTACCTCTTCAAACAAGCACTAAGTAGCTTACAAGGAATTATAATCAAACAGCAATACAACTCACAAAATTTGCCTTACTATTATCTTAGTTTCAAAAGAGTTTGTCTGACACATTGAGAATATTGGGTTTAGCGCGAGATGAAGAAATTGATATTCCCAAGTCTGTCAGGTGAGGTAGAGAGTGAGATAAATGTATCGACGGAAACAGTTTGACGAAGGATTCCCATGACTTTTTCGAGCATGCTTGAGCTTAAGACGTACGCCAATAATTAAATTTATACGTCGTATTGGCCGAGGAGTTCTCGTATTCGCCGGCACCCTTGGCATTGCCTCGTCAACACCCGGAAACAGTTCGGCAACGTGAATGTCTGTGACTGAACTCAAATGCAGGTTTCGGAAAACATCGGTACATTTACCATTGTTTTGTCATGGTCTAAGCTCGTGTGATCATTATTGGATGTATTTCCTGCGGCACCTGCACTTTGAACATAAGCAGAATTATAAAGCCATTTCATCGGCATTCTTGTCGAACAACTCGTCGCCTCTTGTAAAACTGAATTGCTGAAAACCGGACAGAAGCGCGCGGTAGAAACAGTAAGCTTATGCTTGTCTTCGCGGTCCACTGTCTCAAGTTTTTGCTGCTCTTGCGCCCAAATATACGGTTGACGCCTACCGATTTTAACATCAAACCCCATTCTTTGCAACCGCTCAAGTCTGCGCATCTCCTCTTTGCTTTCAATGAAATACACGTCCTTTATGTTTTCTCTGAAGCTGACTTTCTTAGCCTCCGTTATCTCCACAGTACCGAAGGGAACTGTTGCTATATCATCTTGGTCTTCACTGTCTGAGTTCTCAGCACCATAAACTTTGTACCATTTTCTGTTCACTTCTTTGAGTAGCTCGGCCTTTGTCTGTCTTTTTTTTCTCGCTTTCTTCGACTTCCGTCTTTTGCACTGCCTTGTTTCTGGGCTTGCGGCTTCTCGGGGATCGAGCGTCCTAACCATCACTCCAGTATTCTTTGTCTTAAAGGCTATGACGTAAATGCAGCGAGCCATACCCAGAAATGTCCCCAAAACGACTAGAACAATGGTCATCTTTGCTTTCAATCCGAAGTGCGTTTCTGGTTGTGGGGTTGTGATTGGTGCAATCGAAGAAGCGACAAATGTCCAATTAAAAAAGCTCACCATATCGAGGCACTACCATAAAGCGCCTTGAAATTAGCATCAAAGGTTTACCCATGCCAGGTCATCGTACAATTTTTCAGCCATATAGGAAAGAAGCTAACTCGATTTCCCTTGAAGAAAACTCCATTTTACCTTTCCCGCTAACTCGCATAATGAAATAAGTATTAATTGCGTGATACTATTTTACGTCATCAATCAAATGTGACGTGATAATTAGATCGAGCCGAGGAACATTGGTTGATTGAATTTATTTATTTCACACTATTTACAGAAAAAGGTGGACTGACAAGAATTTGAGAAAGTTACACAGTATTTTCAATAATTGCATCGATGAAATAAACTGAAAATTATATTTGTGTGTGTGTGTGGTGGGCAAAGTAG
>NC_090896.1:29483723-29488723 GCF_036669925.1 Montipora capricornis
GGCTAAAATTAACAATCCCATATACTCGATTGTACATTCACTGTGATTTACGAGCCACGTGGCGTCAGAAACCGCGAGAAGGTCTATTGCGGTAGGTACTTTATATATGATACCCTATAATGTACCGATCCTCAAGTCATCTATCCGTCCTTTAGCCTCCCTACACATCCCTACCCGTCCTTTAGCGTCCTTACACATCCCGTCTCACAACTCTTATTGCCAACGAGTCAGGCCTTCTGAAGACAGAAGGCCTGGCGAGGCGGCAGCTTATAGGGCCGCGAGAAGATTTTTAGGCGGACGAAATCTCAGAAGCGCTTCAAATTTGAGTGTAATGTAGACCAAAAGCTGTAATGTAGACCAAAGCGATGAAATGTTGACCGTAGCGATAACCAATGAGAGTGCCGCACGAGTACGCCGCGTGATGTTTGCAGCGGCCAGGCGCCAGATCACGCAAGCTTGGCTCGTTGGCACTTTAGCGACAGCTATAACTAGTTCATAAACATAAACTCTGGGCACCATTCGAAAAGAGCAGACCGAGTTCGAAGTTCCCGGACGGTTGTGGTCTGTCTGGTCTGTTGGTTTATATGAGGGCATCTTCCCTTCCCGCAGTCCTATTGTAAACCGGGTAACAAGCAGTCTGGGCAAAGTCCACCAAACGGAATCGTAAATTAGTCCTGGAAAGCTTCGGTGGCCGTTATTAATACGTGGGGTGCTTCCCATTCAGCCAAAAAATCCGGAAATTTTGGTTTGAGGACAAATGGAAAGGAATTCGAAATTTCCGGTAAATATTTTCGGAAATTGTGCACAACCTCCAGAGGTAGTCCACTTTTTCCCTTTGGCACGGAAATCAGGAGATTTTCCAGTTCCTTGACGTCTTTCGTTTCGAAAAGTACCGCATTTTAAATTTCCGAATTGTCACCTTGCGTGACACCACGATACAAAGCTATTTGATTGAAAAAATGTCTATCCTTTTGAATCTCAACAGTTTGAGCCTTTCAAGTGCATTATGAGATGTGTTCACACATGTACTTGATCTTATGGGCGAGAAGTATGCACTTTCATCGCGAAGTTAACTCCAGATATATTCGTTAAAAACCGGCCGCCATATTAGAATTAGAGGACCACATATCGTCTTGGTCCCAAAGGTTTTTCTTGAGCCGCGAAGCGATGAAGACGAATCGCGAAACGGCGAGAAGAGAAAAGCCTCGCGTCCTAGGGGACGCGCCCGGGGGGGGGGGGGGGGATCCCATATGAAACAGACAGGGATGCTCGTCGTCTCGCTTAGGGGTGTAAATTTTGGATTTTGGTCTCGCTTAGGGTGTTCCGGGCAAAGCGCCAATATTTTAAGCCGCCAAGGTCAAAATTTGCTTAAGCCACGCCCAGATTGGTCTCCTTTAGGGGTCACAAAAAAGCTTGAGCCACGTCCAGATGGTCTCCTTTAGGGGTTAAATTTAAAATTTCCGACGAGCATCCCCGTCTGTTCCACATGGGAGTCCCCCCCCCCCCCCGGGGGGATGCGTGATTGCTAAGGTGCCATTGGAGCCTTTGTTGATTATCAATTTGACGGAAGGGTTACGTTTTTACAAACGTTGGCCGTGTAGCACTTTATATTTCAACAGACTTAACTGATTAGAGTGTAATGTGAAGTGCTAGTTTTGTACCCCATATGAACGATGTGAGCGTCAGCCCTACTAATAGAAATGGGCCAACACAAGAACAGAGAAAAACTCTGACCAGGGGCCCGTTTCTCGAAAGTCCCGAAACTTTACGGGCCGTTTTCGCGTGTCACAATTCCATTTGTATCTCAAGAACGGAGAGGATTTAAGTCGTCAAACTTCACAGGCCTTTTTCTTTTTGTTGCTTTAAAAACACGTTAAACGATCGGCTTTCCAAAACAAGTGGTTGACAGTTTCACAAATGACTTTTCGGGCCCGAAAAGTTTTCGAGAAACGGGCCCCAGGGTGGGAATTGAACCCACGCCCTTCGGGTTAGATCACCGTTGCGCTAACGACTGAGCTACAAGGTCAGACCGGGCCTGCTCCCACTCTGGTCAGAGTTTTTCTCTGTCCTTGCAATGGGCCCATTTCCATTAGTAGGGCTAAATAACGCTCACATGGTTCATACGGGGTACATAACTAGCACTTCACATTACTCTCTAATCAGTTAAGTCTGTATCAATTTGACATGTTTGACAGCTGGCGTTTGCATGAAAGCGAGATTCAAGTCCAAGGTAACCAGAGGTTTTCCTTTTCTCGCCGCTTCGGGACTCGTCCGCTTTGCGGCTCTCTCATGGTTCAAAAACAAAAACAAAAACAACTCTGGGACCAGGGTAAAGAACTTGGAATTTTGAGGGAAAAAAATCTTTTAACCTCCTCTCCAATTCTCAGGTTTGTCCGATACATCGTTTCTGAGTTCTTTTTTATGGAAGCGTTTCACGCAGGGTACAAGTTTTTGGCCTTTTACATCGAACGATTTCGAATTTATTTTTTGTTGCGTGACACTATCTATATACAGTTTGAGGATATAAGAACAGAGTCATACCGCGTATCCGCGCATAGCCACAATTCCTTGCGCCATGGCCCACAATCCCTTGCGTTTCGAAGAAAAATGTGTGTCCGTTCGCTTCAGGCTCACCCACTGCGGTAGCAATCGATAGGACCCAAAAATACCGACGGAGTTTATCGTTACTGCAATCTGTATTTAAGAATGAAATTTATTGCTTCTTAAAAAAATTGAAGCAAAAGCCAAAAATTATAAAGCCTTTGTTTCGGTTAGTCCCGATACGACACAAATGGATATATGATAATAGACGGCCACTTTCTGAAAAAGAGAGGTGAATTATGGGATTTGTGCAAGTGGTGAATTCACCTTTATTAGCAGGAGTTGTTTACGCGTGATTGCTGATCAGAAAAAAACATAAATCCTGAGACCAATTAGGCTTTTTCATATGTCGATGTTTTCATTAGAAAAGGGCACTTTTGACGTAGAAAAACACATCAATGATGAAGTCAATAAAACGTCAATTACCTTTCACTTTCGATCGAAAGCTCAACTTTTTTTTTTGAAAATGCTGTCCTTCACCATTGTTCCAAAAATGCCACCACACGGACATTTGAGATCCTCGAAGATATCACGTTTAAACAATGGTTTATATATGTTATCATCGCTGTACAATTCTTGCATTCCACTAAGGCCGTGGAAAATTACTTTAAAAACCTGCGTGAAATCTGGCCTTAAATCGCTGCATTTATTTAACACTATTCTTACACAACAAACTATAACATGTCGCGCATGTCGAGTCCCATTTTTACACGTTACGGATTCACTTGCATGATCGTACGAAGCTCGTACGAAGATCGTGCCATCATCGCGTGATTTCTACATTTACATAATTTACCCTCCCTGTTCAGTTTATTATCTTTGTATCTTGGCTACAAATTTCCAGAAAAACTCTGGCTATGAGCGCTCTGCAAACTTCATCGTGGGACTCCAGAATAACACTGCGAAATCCTTACAATTTTTTATTTCTTGATTCATGTTCAATGAATTTGGGTCGTGCGGTACAAAAACAACCTACCCCTCCCCAAAAAGTGATTCAAGCACATGATCCAGTCCCAATCTACCACCAGCACAAAGTGCAAACACACCATAAGCGTGATGGTTGCGACACGGGAGGTCAGGTTTCCCTGCTTTCTCTTTGGAATGAATCTGTAATCTGTGGGGATGCTTCTCAGAGGAAGACATAACATTTATCTTGGAAAATGAACTACTTTGGCCGTTTGGTTTCAAACGTTCGGGGATTTTACAGCGAGATAAACTCTGCAACTCTGACTGGCGCCATTGATGTTGTAGTTGTTCGGCGAGAGGATGGTTCTTTTGTGGGGTCGCCGTTCCACGTTAGGTTTGGAAAACTTGGGGTACTTCGCAGTCGCGAGAAAATTGTAAGTTGAAGTGCTTATTTCAAGTACACTTTGCTTTGTATTTTTTACGAGTTCCGATAAAAAGAGGTTGTTATCGCTAAGGCAGCATAAGTACTTTCTACGCAATAAATTTTGCTGATGCATCGACACTCAATAAATAACATAAGCTTAACAGCTGAGATAAGCTGTTCGGCGTTTTTGTGTTGTTATTGGATTCTAATTAAGCGTTGATGCATGCTTCGTTATTTCATGGGATATTTAGAATAGTCCTTGGATCGAAAAGCTTTAATTGTACAAGGTAAATAGTTTTTACTGCAATAAATATATCGCGTAACCTTACAGATCTGTCGCTTCAGTCATCTGTCTTGTTGATGTAATAATTTATCGATAATTTCTTTTTATTATTTTTTCGAAGCATTTGAAGTTTCGAGAGTTTTTTGCCATTCTTTGTTTTGTTCGTACTGCGTACGTAAGTACACAACGAAAATTTCATAATTATAACGTTTGTCATGATTCCTGCATTCCTTATGGGTTTCTGATAAAATACATTAGAATGAACAAAGTCACCCCAACTCCGTCATATCGTACGATATTTCTTTCGCTTTGAGCCATTTTCAAAGCTGAGATTCAGAGAATTTATCTTGAATGGCTACAAATGAACGCCGATGTTTATGAATATAAATAATCGTAGGAAGATGTCTTTTATTCCGTTTTTTTGAAAGATTGAACGCAAGCTATTGCTTAACCTATCTTTCTCAAATATCTAAACGAACGAGCAGTGCTCGCATGATTCAAAGGCGCCAAATATGTTTCTGATCTGTCTTTTATTCATTTGTTTTGACGTTTTATGCTCTGTTTGCTTTTGTTGATAAGCTTTAATTTCATTGGATTTTCAAATGACACCACCCAAAACACACCCCCAGGTTGCCATTGTTAATCAGGAAATTGAAAAATATTTGTATTTTTGTGGGAATTAAGTTTGTCACGAACTCTTTTGAAAATATTAAAATTCAAACATTCAGTTGTACCTTGGTTGGTTAGGCATTAAATTTTCATGGCTACATACATACATACATGGGA
>NC_090896.1:29496223-29503723 GCF_036669925.1 Montipora capricornis
TTGCAGCAGAGACCATTGAAACTTGGGATGTTGCCTACTATTATTGTGCATACATTCTGCTCATCTCGAGATACTCAGGTTTCCTATCAGTGGTGTTTCATACATGTAAATCCTTTATTATCAATTCGATCTGGAGTTGAACAAGCTCCTGAGCGCTCTTAAGGTGTTCTGTGGGTAAACAATTTCCATTTCCATTTCCATCAAGAAAACCAAGGATAAATGGCAGGAATGGCCAGATTTTCCTGATTTTCCTGAGTACATACCTTTCAACACTTAATGGTTGTCATTGATTTCAGATTGGCATAGAAAATTGTACCCCAAAAACAGACAGCATTCCAATTCCAGTGAGAGCAAAATTTGAGCTACACGAGTATCTTTCAGACAGTGAGACAATGGTAAGCCATTCATCGTCCTTTTATTAAATGTGATTTAATGCTGGTACATTGTTGAGGAAGCCTGTTGCTAAAACAGATGGTCATTGTCAATGACTTCCTGGATAAGTAAGTCTGGGAGCATATGTCACAAGTAAAAGTCCTGTGGTACTTTCAGGCTGGAAGAAAAGCTTTTGCATATAGATCCATTAAGGGAACCCTAGAGAACATTAGAAATGTTGGTGGGACTTGAGAAACCCGCGCCGAATGTTTTTACATACAGGGTCAGTTACACATGGGCCTTGATTTTCCAGCCTGAAAATGAGGCTAAGCAACACAAACAGTCGTAGTTTATCGTTTGTTTGAAACTGCACCAAAGTTGCAGGAGATGTGAAATTTGTTGAGGTAGATAGAATTGCACCATACTCTTACCTTAAAAAAAGTCAATGCCTTTGTGCAATTGGTTTTCTTCCAGCCTAAACATTCCATGAGAATACACTTTCTCCCTGACTACATGTATCTTTGCGCACCCTTGATTTTTTTGTCTGAATGGGTGTTATTTTACAGTGGCGAGAATCGAGGTCCACATCCAGCAGTGGCTTTAGCAGAGACTTCTATCCTTTGTCAGACATGGATTCACCTATTGGTTCACCACCTACTGACAGGTGAGGGTCCGCAAAGAGTATAGTCCACGGAGATGTGGTAAAACAAATATTGTGGGCAACAAATATTGTCAAGAACCATCCCAAAAACTTATCACTTTATGATGTCCTTCAATGTCCAGGCCATATTTAGTGGAAAGTTGTCCCTTAGGACTTTATCATTCCTGCTTCATATTAAAATTTCTCCCAAAAAAATCGCAAACAGTTGCAAGGCTGTTGCCTAACAGGAGCCCGGTAGCCTGGGGCTCCCAAAGAATAGCTCTGGGCGCCTTAATTTTTCACAGCAACACCTTTCACTCCATATGTTGGGCTCCTAAGTTCTCAGCGTTTAGCTCTGAGGGCCCCTTTAAAATTTTCTTAGGCAGCAGCCTTGAGTTGTCTCAGTTGGTTGATTATTGGATTACCATGTGAGCGGTTTCAGTATCTTAAAATGGCCGACGAGAAAATGCTGCATTAATTTTTTTATTACACCTGCGATTGATTACCCTGGTCCCAGAAATTTTTTCTTGAGCCGTGAGAGAGCTGCGAAGAGGCGTAGTCCTGATGCGAAGCAGCGAGAAGAGAAAAACCTCTGGTTACCTTGCACTTAAATTTCACTTTCATGCAGATGCCAGGGTCAGGATCTCACGCTCAGGCTTGGTTTGGTTTGGTTGATATTTTTTACAAAGACTCAAATCAATATGATTGGTTTGTGACTCTTAATACTGATCGCGGGGACATGGAATTGCTAAGTTGACATTGGTGCCTTTTGTAATTATCAATTTGATGCGTTTGACAGCTGGCGTCTGCATGAAAGTGAGATTTAAGTCCAAGTTAACCAGAGGTTTTTCTTGTGGCTCAAGAAAAACCTCCAGGACCAGGGTAGCGATTGATTAGACTTTTAAGTCTTCTTGGAGCAAGACGACAACAACAACAACAACAACAACAACTTTATTATAATACCACAGTTAAACAGTTGACCCCTCAGGCGCCCTTGGATGCCCCCAGTTGACTAGTGAATTGCAAAGTAAATTTCACTCGAAAAACCGATATCATAGTCATCGCTTTGTGATTCATGCGATATCGGTTTTTCGCGTAAAATTTACCTTGGAATTCACTAGTTAGGCAATGAATTTTTCTATAGAAGAAAGCAAAGAAAATTATTTCATTATTAAAGCAACAACCGGAAACATCAAAATGTGGACAATTCGAAACCTTTTATTTTCACTAACCCTACAGGCAGTAAGAATAAATAGCCAGGGAGCTCTGCTTTTCGGCTTGGCTAAAATCTATATAGTACTGCTTGCCCTTTAACAATTTTCATTCATTGACTATGGAACTGTTGAGTAAAAATATTAATCATCTGGCATTAGACAGGTGAGAGTAAAATCAGTTGAGTCTCGCTCCCATGGGTCATTAGGTTAAATACAGACTAAAAGATACATGTACCGGTCAGTAAGTGAGTAAGGGATCGAGCCAGGCTAAATAGTCTCTCAACCGTTTTTCATGGATTGAACTCTATGGAATGGATCCCCACCCTACTGGCTGAGAGTAAGACATGGATTTTTTAATTTTTTTCTAAAGCACTATATAATGGTGGAGTAGTGTTCTGTTGTAAGACCTCCACCACCATGCATTTGGTGAATCTTAATTGTGAGACAAGTACATGTAACACAGCTTATTCTTCAATTGCAGTGAAGATCTTCGTCTTCTTCACATTCCTGAACCTGAGAGATACATGAGTGACTCTGAGGTGGAACTAAAACAGAGCCAAGAGAGCATTGCAAGGGAAAATGAAATCAGATGGGCATGGGGAAAATTGCCACAGGTGACGATAATGATACCACTTTGTAGTCGCATTATGGCAATTAATATATCTATCTTATTCGATGGTTTAACATATAACACGCAGATATTTTGCGAGTTGCGTTACAACTATTGAGCAAAATGTCTGGGAGTATTATATGTTAACCATTGAATAACAGATTAATTTTATTATTCCTCTACAAAAAAGATGTTATTTTGCTTCGATTTTATTTGGTAAGAGTGTTTTTATAAAAATATGCATCAGCAGTCTTTCAGGGCGCTTGTGAACGATGTAAACAGCACAAAAAGCCAGCCAAATGTGCTTTATTTGATTGCATAAATGAAATGACAAGTGACAAGCAATGACAAGCTAAATTCTCAGGCTTTGTATGATGATGTTGAAAACACTTTCTTTCATTGAAAAAACTCTTGTTCCGTCCGTATTTGCTCTGTTCTTAGCTGGTCAAACAGGGACACTACAGTGTATTACCGTCTCAAATTTTGTGCATTCTCTTGACCAAATATGGTAAAATGGCGTAACAGTGGAATAATAAAGTTTCTTATTTAACACCATGCAGTAAGCATTCAATTCTGTAACTTCTTGATTTCCAAGTATCCAATTACTTGGAGGTCCTGTGTACAGATGAGTGTTGGCCAATCTTTTGGTAGATGAGGGATGGATTTTTTTGGTGCTAGTATGGTTACTCTTGCATCTTGCAGCCAAGGTGCTTCTTTTTTATTTCCTTCTTAATGAAGTTAATGGAATTAGCTTTCAAGATTGATTGTAAACAGCAGTGCTCTTGGTCAAATCGGAGGTTGGTTTTTGAGGAGAGGGGAAAACCGTAGTGCCTGGAGAAAAACCTCTCGGAGCAGAAAAGAGAACCAACAAACTCAAACTACATATGACACCGGAAATTGAATTGAACCCAAAGAATGGTTAACTTCTTGTACCTCTATTATTTCTCTTAAATTAAAGTGGCAATCCTCAGACTCGAGAGAGAACAATTTATAAAACCAGTCTTGGTCTTGTAATTTTTTTTCTTATCTCAGGGACCAGAAGGAAGTTTTTTGCCTGACAGAAAACCTTCAGGTACAGCTGCAATTATGAATTTGTATGAAATCTTAATAATATGTGACATAGGTTTTTCCATACCAGTGAAAACAGAATATGACTTAAATGATTTTTGGATTTTGATGCAGAGATGAGAAAAGAGGACATAAAACATGTTCATAAAATGAAGAGGAGAGAGGCGGCCCTAAAATCACACCACAAGGTAATATTGAATACAGTTTCGTTGTGTCAGATCTAAAAAATAAAAGGGAAAAGACCTTTTTATCTTCTGAGGGATGCCCATTTACTGTACATACAACTTATTGCGTCTTCCCATACAGTCCTCACAGGTGAAATAAATACTGATGTTTGGTTGCAGAAGAAAACTGTAGAACTTGGGTTAGGGTAAAACTTGAGAGCCAACCCTACACTTGCTATATGATGGATTTTATTAATGATTATTATTGTATTGTATTGTGAAATGAATGATCCATACACTGCCCAAGACAATGGTAATTTATCATTGTCATTGAGCAATACCTGATATAGGATTTGAATTTCTATCATTTTTGTTTTGTTTTTCTTTTTTAATATATTGCAATGCAAAACTGCTACATCACATTATATAACATTACACACAGGAAAAATGGTACGTGTACACTACTATGTACAAGTAATTGCATTTTAGTGTTCATAACATACAGATATTTTTATCCAAATTGCTAATATTGTAGTGAAGCTCTTACTTCTGTATGGACATAATCTGCTGTTGC
The DNA here is from genome assembly GCF_036669925.1 of Montipora capricornis. Lineage (NCBI taxonomy): Eukaryota > Metazoa > Cnidaria > Anthozoa > Scleractinia > Acroporidae > Montipora > Montipora capricornis. Next base: position 29,500,866 of record NC_090896.1, read on the forward strand.
ATAAAGTAATTACACAAACATCACACACGCTTCCATGCAAGGCTACTCAAACACAACACATGCACTTGCAGCACACACAGGTCTAAAAGCCAGGCCTTCTGATAGGGTGCGATTAAAAAATGCAAATTATGCAATTTTTTCAGGGCAGATTGTGCGATTAGAAAGGCCAATTATGCGATGAATAATGTAAATTATGCGATTTTTTTCTCAGCAATTTTAAGCTTGTTTTATAAGGTTTCAGGTTAAGAAAAACGCTTTTTTGCTGCCCCAAAGACATTTTGAACACAAAGGAACAGTAATTATGTATCTCGCTCGACATTAGTTGGGATAAATAAAAAAATGAGGTCTTTTGCACTACCGGTGCACCACGTTAAAAGTTGAAAGGACACAATTAACTAACATGCCAAATGAATGATCAAGGTGCTTGTCAACCATGAACTTCCGAAGATGGTCAATCACAATAGGGCCATACCCCATTTATATGAGAGAAAATAAGCCGCGGCTTACAGAAGACTCGAATGTTCACCCCGTATAAATGGTACAAAATCTACGTTCACGTCTTTTTCAAGCCGCGGCTTATATTGACCTGGGAATATATATTCGTATAAATAGTTCCTTTTGCGTATTTTGTACCCCGTGGCCAGAGTAAGCCGCGGCTTATTTTCTCTCGTATAAAAGGCCCTAATATTGCACGACGAGAAAAACATCAGTCCATCGTCCACATGGAGCGTACCTGTGAGGTACTTTCTTGCTCGATCATGAGCTGTCAGATTGGGAAGAAGGTGCGAACTTCCTTCTTCGTAGAAGAAAAAGCGAGCGTTTCCACAACAAACTTATCCAAACTTATCAGTTTTCAGCGAAAGATTTTGCCGAAACATTTTGCCGAAAAACTTACAACTTCGCTTATTTTTTACAAATCTCTTCTCTAACAGAAGGCAACTGTGTCATTTCAGTGGTGTGTATATAAGTGCGTGTTTGTGTTGCACCAATAGAAGGAGACTCATACCAGGTCCCCGACATGAAAAATATATTAATATATCCTTGAACTTCGAATGTTTACGAAATCGAAGGTGACGAAGGTTTTTTAGCCTTTTTCCAAGATAAATAATCTTAAAAATGGCGTATTTATGCAGGAATTTCTAAGAAACTTGTTGATTTATGTTTCATTTTATGAATTTTGTGCGTCCTTTTGTGAATTAAGCGATTTTTCGTGAATTGTGCGATCGGATGCGATTTGAGGTCGATTGTGCGAAATCGCACCATCGCGTAATATCAGAAGGCCTGAAAAGCAATAAGGTCCAAGTTCCATAAGAGGGTCCAGACTTTTATTTTTGGCAGATATTATAGAATAAAGAACATCAAGTTTGTTGTTCGGGCACTAGAAAGCAATCAAAGTCCAGGATGACATTCCTTGTATTTGTATGTAGCAAAAGTATGATATTTAACAATAATTAAAGCATAACTGAGCCGTGTACCCAATGGTATTTTCGTTGTTGCCAACTGTAGAGAATCAAGTTTTCAGTCAGGGTTATTTGTTGATGGGAAATTACTTGCCACCATTTTAATTCAAGTTTTACAGAATGACGATATTACACCGGGCACAAATGTAATGTTAATTGAGTTAAAGTTTTACTTTTGGCATTACACAAGGGGATATTAACCATGCCGGCACAAAACAAACTGTATACTGCATAGGTAAAACTCTTTCAAGATAGTTAATGGTAGCTAGCATATACACTAACTGAATTGTTATCCTTAGGATGCTTTCCATATGACAGAACTGTGCCTTTAATAATTCCTCTTCCCAAAGGTTTTTGAAGAGGACCTAATTCCCAATCACACTCATGTTCCCCCAAAACTGGCACCACTATTTCAAGGTCTTGCGGTCCTTGATACATGTAGGTTCTTGAATGTTGGGCCTGAAAACAATGACAAATGCTGATTTTTGAACTCTTACAGAGTGGTGGGAAGGAGGGTATTCTTTTGGATGATTTGAGGACTGTAGATCACGAAGTTGCTGCACTCTATCTGCATCAGGCATTGTAAGTCTTTGTACCATGTAATTGTATTGTGAATTTATGAGGGGGGACCTTACATTATCAAGTGAAATCATCCATTTTAAGGCCGCCGCACGCTAGCTGATTTTTCATGTGTCAACCAAAAATCTTGACTTGTCGGCTATTGTGTGGAGAATTCAGTCAAGTCAGTCAGGATCTTGTTGGGCGATATCTGACAGTGCTAGATCTCAATTGAAATTGTCTTCTCAGGCCACGTCAGCTAGTGTGGGGTGAACCAAGACAATCTGTGGGGGCTTTTGCCGCAACCAGTTAGGAAGCGTTATGAGAGTCACATAAGCAAGCGCTTTTCCAACATGGCGCCATCTTGCTTTCAGATAAGGTGACGCCAAGCATCCATGCGGTTTGTCGTGACAAAAACATCGGCTAGTGTGCAGCAAGCTGACGGCCTGACAAATAATTACAACCTGATTTGACCACGATAAAAAATCTGCAGTTCTATGACCAAAAATTGGCTAGAGTACGGCAGCCTTCTTTCAATCTGAAGATAGCATAATTGTAGCATAGTTTAGCTGCAATGTTACATGCACAACTCCTTTCCTCTGATATCATTCATCATTTTCAGCGGTTTCTTTACACACAAGTATTGTGGGCTCATATTTTGTTTGCAAAACTGCTGACAACACAATGCAGTGCGATGAATTTGTCACTAAAATTTGTGAAATTGTGACTAAATTTTCGTATCTTGTCGCAAAATTGTGACTGGATTTTTTCGTTCATTTCAAACCCTGCTTAGCTGTGTGTGTTTTTAGGAAGTTCCAGTTGCACTTATCAAGGAGTGAG
>NC_090896.1:29508723-29513723 GCF_036669925.1 Montipora capricornis
TTCTTTTATGATACATCTACATCTTTTTGTTTGAATTTTGTAGAAAGTTTCATTCAGTCTATGGTCACTTTTGATGACTTGTCTAATAACCCAGCTCTACTATCTGACCCCAAGTTGGTTATCCGGATAAATGACAGGTAATAAATTTGTTATTCTGTTACTAACAACTGTTAAAAGTGTTGTTATCATACTGAAAGAAAGCTAACATTAGTGCAGAGATAATTGATATAACCTTCAAACCGTGTTCAAAACAACTCTTGATAATTATGGATCACCATTATGTAGGTATTATAACTGGCAGATTGCTGCACCAATGTTGATGTCTCATGTCATCTTCCAAAGACCACTTAAACAGGTGTGTGACAAGGTTATTTTCTCATTTAGGTAGAATATTTAACATTTTTAAAATTTTGTTTTGTTTGAATTGTTACTTTCATATACCAGTGAACTAGCTTAAAAAATAGCAGCTTAGTGCACTTCCACTCTAATATTACAGATACCATATAAATAAGCCATTCTACAGTTTGTTTCAAGTTTAATAGTGTCATCTACAATCCTGGTCAAAGGTTGTTGGGAATGTTGTGCGCATCACTTCACTTCACACATAATTCCATTTACATTCTAACTATTGGCATGCTTTTTTGCCCCCCCCCCCCCCCCCCTTCCTCCCCCATATTCAATTTTGGAAGAAAAGTCACTATTTTGTTTGGTGGAAATCCCAACATTGATAAGATGGAGGGAGGTTATCTCTAATTAAGTGATGCTACCTTCCCAACACTTTTGTCTATGATTGTAGCTTCTGAATGGTAGCCGAATCACAATGAGGTTGCCAGTGATCTTGAGTTGGTGCAGACGATGAGATACATTTCATTGCTTTTATCATTCAAACCATGAACAGGTGTAGTTATTTGGCTGATGGTGATTCGGGAATACATACCTCTTGCTTGTTGAAGTCAAGCAGAATGTTCAACTGCCATTAATGACTAAATTTGAGGAAAGCGACAACTTTGTATCAGATTTACATGTATTTTTAAACTGTGCCAGAACTTTTCCTCTTTTCTCCTTCAACATTTCTACTGCGTCTACTGTGAGGTCAAAGTTAGGTTCCCAATGTAAGTCCCAAAAGGACATGAAAGAAAGCGAAATATCCTTAGTATTTCTATTTTTTGGACAGGAAACTTGTCAATCACTGATCAAACAGCACATGCCAAAGAAGGTAAGTACATGTATTGTGTAATATTTTAAGAAACACTTTTAAGAAAGACTCCAACCTCTTCTGCAGACTGGTGCCTTTATTAAGTGCTGGTATGCTTAGCAGTTGGCCAAAAAAGGGACTGCACTGCAAGGCACCACTCATTTCTCATTTATTTCCATTAGGTTTTTCACCCAAATGTCACAAGGTTGAATGTACTGAACTGAAGTGTAATAATGAAAAGGACAGTCAGAGTACTTGTCAGTTATTTTTATTTCAATTGTCACCCACGGATGTAAAAACTAAGCAGTATAATAGAGCAGTGTTTTCAGTCATGTGATCCGCAACCAAACAAAAGAAAATGTTTGCATGATTAGTTAGTTAGTCTTCTTCGTCCCGGTGGGACATAAGGCCAGAATTCCCAGAGGATTAGTTAAACGACCTCTGTGAAAACACTCTATATCGTGTCTGTAGTCTCTCTGTTGGTTAGCAGGGGTCACGGGTGATCTAACCTGAAATTCGTGGTTCAATTCCCACCCTGGTCAGAGTTTTTCCCTGTCCTTGTGTGGGCCATTTCCATTAAAGTAAAGTAAAGTAAAGTAAAGCAACCATATTTAACGTCGATAACTCGTAACAGTAATTCAACTGACAAACCTGAGGTCGACGGTAATTAGTAGAGCTAATGCTCATGTGGTCTATATGGGTAGAAAACAAGCACTTCTCATTACACTCCAATAGTTAACTCAGTCAATAGCTTGCACTGAAAATTACTTCCAAGAGGCTTTTATGTCAATTGCATACACTTAACCCTTTGACTCCCTGGATTGAATGACACGTAAATTCTCCTCACAGTTTCGATGCCCATGTCAGTCAGGCAGGTATTGAGAATGAAGAATATTATCAGCTTTATAAGAGGTGTGATCTTGACATAACACCAAATTCTCATGACTACCCAACAAAGAAATCCATGGTACTAGTTAGGGGAATTAACGTTTTGACCATGGGAATGAAAAGGTCAAGAATTCGACTGGCATACACAAAATTAGAACCACCTTTTACAGCACGATAGGAAGCACCACATTAATTGTAACTATACCCATACTATGTGATTCAACCCCCTTCTTATTCTAGGAGAAGAGGAGAAGTTACAGAAACATGTATTACTGGTTTTCCTGGAGAGCGAATGAAGAAAAGGTAACACACTTTTTTTAAACTTGCTGTTAGAAATTATTTATAACCAAGAAACTTTGCAATTTGTCACTTAAAGTGTTGTTTTGTTGGTAATTTATGTTTACGTTGGCAATGTCACTTGGTGGAAAGGGTCTGATGAAGGTGTCAGTTCAGTCAGACTCTCACATTTTTTCCCCCTTGCTTCAATCATTTCAGAGTTCTGATGAAGAAAACGAAGACCTTAAAAAAGACAGGCCACGTCTTAGAATAAACAGCAGTAACTCAAGAAAACAGGCCAACGTACAGGAGACAGAGGAAGATGGTAAAACTGAAAACCAAAAGAGTGAAAGACAAAGGAAGATATCTGAATACAACAGCGGCAATGAATCTGATATTCCAAAGAGGAACTACAGGAAGGTTACTCGCCTATCATCTGGCCAAATTGTAAGTCTTATGGACAGTGCCTACTATTGTTATTGTGCATCTCAAGATACTTGGGTTTTGTATAGGTGGTGCTTATTACTAATACAGGGATATTTTTGCGTGGTTGAAAACTATGCAGAGAAAGCAGAACTTAGCAAGTGCTCTTGGTATCTAAGAAGAAAACTGGGGGTAACCATGCAATTTCAGAGTTAATTAAGCTTCAATTTGGAACAGAACACCACATATTGCTTTGAAGAAGTAGGGTGTAAATTTTTAATGAAAAGGATGAGGGCCAAAACAATAATATTGAAAAGAGCATGTTTACATCTACATGTACATGTTCTAGCACTCAACAAAGTCTCCTGACTGATACTTTTGTAAAGGTGACCTTATACACTGTAAGCCATTCTGAGACATCACCACCTGGCTGGCTAATTTTTGCTTGAGAAAGTGTGGCAGATACTCAGTAATTTTACTGTTATTGTACTGTCATTGTACTGTTATTGTTACTGTACTCTTAGGGTGCATTCGATTGACCGCGACTATTCCAGAATAGGAATACATGAAATAGGAAGTTAGAAATCCTTTGTTTTTATGGAGATTCACATTAAAATAATTGTCAAACACCTGCTAAAATGCAATTTTAGACATATCCTTATTATCCTTGTTGCTTCAAAACGCCAGACATACCGCGTCCACGTATTTTTATTCCGGAATAGGGTAAATCGAACGCACCCTTAATGAAGTGTGTTGGTTCTCGAATGTCCCTCAGAGTTAAAAACCAAAGGCTAGTGAAGCTGGGTCTATGATTGATAGTTTTTGTGGCTCTTTTCTGAGAAGAGATACCTTTTACTAACCTCGTTTTCTCGGTCCGTACTGTAAGTTACGGATCGAGTTTTTTCCCGTTGATTTATGGCCCGCGCGCTTCGCGCTTGGGCCATAAATCAACGGGAAAAAACGAGAATCCGTAACTTACAGTACGGACCGAGAAAACGAGGTTAGTAAGATATTTATTTTATCTCTGAGGTTAACCGGCGCGCGGGCAAGGAAACTAGTCAAAGTGAAGCGGAAGGTTCAACTGCCACAAAGGATGCCGTGCCAAAATCCCAAAAACTAAATCTTCTTGGCTGTTAAGTTTGAAATAGTTGCTTGCAAGATTCAAACAGTTTTCAGTACAAGTTTATGCAACAGAAATGACATGAAAAACTCGCTAGATGATGTTTTGTCGAAGTTTTAAATTTAGCGGGCTGTACGGCGGGCCGTACTGTAGAATACGGCCCGCTAATACGGCCCGCTGAAATAAGAAAATGGTTTTGTCTGTTTAACCTCTTTTCCTCTACTTATTATTTGTTAGCATAAAAGGAATATTCATGTTTCAAAATAATATTTTTTTGTTGGGGGGGGGGGGGGGGTGCGTTTAAGGTCAATTATGTCTGATATGTTTCTTCCACAGAAAAGCTTAAACTTAAAAGATGGAGCCAATAGCATAACATTTTCTGTAACGACAAAGTACCAGGTCAGTTGAAGCACTTGGTCTGGAGTTCTTGTTGCTCTGGTAGCTCAATTTGTAAGACCTTCAAGCAAGGTTAGGAAGGTCGTAGGTTCAAATCCTACGCAGAACGTTTGAGTTTTTTTCAGGTTAGCCGTCACCTGTTGCAAAGGCAACCAGTATATCATATTACTTTTGGACACATTACATCATTACGACCATCAGACTAGCTACCGTTTGACAAATACGTGTTAAAAATTCACCGTCAGCATCCAGTCACTTCTACAAACAATGGAAGTCAAAATGGCTTTGCAGTAATTTGTGTTTACTGTATTATTGTGGCGGAATATTCCTTAACCAGGATGAAACCAAAGTAGCCTGCAAGAATGGTCTTGTTTTTGCTTTTGTTTTATTGAAACCATTTTGTGAACGAACGTTTCCCAGTGTCCTTTTTTTTGTCCCAGCCTCTCTCTGTCTCTCGTGAGGAATAAAAGAGCTGTGCAATCGCATAAATGCTTTTTATGGAATTTATGAAATGCTGTGGATCACTATTTATTGTTGTTGCTTTAGGGTACAGCGATGTGCACCGCAACAATTTACATGTGGAACTACGATGATAAAATCGTCATTTCAGATATTGATGGCACCATAACCAAGTAAGCGTGAAGTCAATTCATAGAACTCCCCTTTATATCTTTTCTGCTCCATCCCCCTCTATCACAAATC
>NC_090896.1:29518723-29546223 GCF_036669925.1 Montipora capricornis
GAGTTGCAGGGATGCAGGGATCGTGCAGTGATGGGAGCACTCGCCTCCAACCAATGTGGCCCGGGTTCGATTCCCAGACTCGGCGTCATATGTGGGTTGAGTTTGTTGGTTCTCTATTCTGCACCGACAGGTGTTCTCGGGTACTCCGGTTTCCCCTCTCCTCAAAAACCAACATTTGACTTGTATTGATTTGTGTTAATTGTTAATTTCAATTTACAGTGTCCCCAATTAGTGCTTTAGCGCTAGAACGACTAGACACTTAAATAAAGTTCCTTTCCTTTCCTGTTTTTCTCCTTTACTACGAGAGTAGTCCTGGGCACGAGTGTGATCTTCAGAGTTAACTGATTTTCGCTTTGATTGTCGAAACGATTGTCGAATACTTCTTTCTCCGTGTTTAGTATTTGCCAACCTGTTGTTTTTTTTTTCCATCTTGTGAATCTCTTAGGGTGAAGTGCGGCATGACCTCACTAATGCTTTCCAAACCTCGTGAGTATTTGATTTTTTTTCCCCTCAGCTTAGCTGCTTCTACATTTTTATTCCAATATTCCTTGTGTTTTTTAAGGTACATGAAACTTAGTGATCTGGTGGATCAAATGTTCCCGACATTCAAGACGGAGCCTTCAGGCCTCATCGCACCTGACCAATTTAGTTCCTTTACTTACTGGAGAGCACCCCTACCGAACATCACTTTAGATGATCTCGATGAAACTGGCGATGACAGTAGTGAAGCGACTGCATCTTCTAAACATTAATTAAGGAGAATAAGCATTGGACGGTACGTTCTAAAATGAAATGTAGCGTAAACATGAAGATGGGGACCTGCGTAAGTATATTTATTATGTGACTAGCTCCGTGAGCGGACAAGATGAACCAATTCGCGCGCTGCGATTGGCTACCCGAGCGGGCAAGATGGAGCGATACTGCTCGCTCGGGATTTCTCGCTTGGTCCCGCAAGATCAAAGATCATTTTTGGGTGTTTTAAGTCATATAATAAATCCTTTATTGACCAAGCTTGTTCGGTCAAGATGGCTGGATATTGGCTTCGTTCTTTTTTTGCGTGGTTATGGACGTCGACATCGTTTTGATTCATAAACACGCAAAAAAAGAACTTCGCCAATATCCAGCCATCTTGACCTCACCCTTGGTCAATAACCCATATATACAGGATGGTAGTTAAAAGGTTGGGTTTAGAAAGAAAAAGTTGAAAAACGAAGCTGACAGGAGCCAATCAGATGGCTGATAGGGAGTTGAGCAATGATGACATCTACGGCAACGACAAAGAGCAGGCGCAGCTCAATTGACTGCTGCGTGTCTTTGACAGCCAGAGGTCACAAGTTAGATGCTCTGGGACGTCAACGTCTGTTTCGACTTTCTTCTTATTTGTGTAAATGGAGCTTTAAATACCCGTTCTCATAGTCCGACTTATTTTTGGATTGAATTTACCGCGAATGAGACTCCTGCAGGAACCCTGTGACCAATCACAAGAAAGTAACTTGACGTCATAGCGTCACCGAACCGGAACTTCCGTTGTCTTTTGCGGAAAAGGTAGCTGAAAAATTGATCGTTCTGTGAAAATACCGTGGCATAGGCTTTAGTGTAGGAGTTGCTTGGTCCTAGTCAAGAGCACCTGCTTTCTATTATTTTCTGTGGGCAGCATCTTGTGACGTATTGCCCAGTTCTCTCTCCCCGCAAAGAACGCCTCCTGAAAAGATTACAACAGAGGAGTTGTGCCTTACTTTGATGGTTTGCATCTCATGTTGCGGCGGCCATGTCGGTGTACAGAATAATGTAGTAAAATGTCTTTTGGGAATTTGAATCTATAGACCTTATTCATAAATGGCGGTCAATTTATAATTCTTTTGTCGAAGTGCAAATTAGCCTACCAAGCCTCGATACCATACAGTGAATTGAAAAGATTTCTTGCGCTAAAATGAGGCTTGGTAGGCTAATTTGCACGTGGACAGAAGAATTATAAATGTGACCTCCATTTATGAATACGGTCTATTATTGTGCAAAACTTGTGGGCCTATTTTCTGTTGTTCTGTACATCAACATGGCCGTCTTATCACGTTGATGCAAAGCTAGAATTTAAACGAAGTCTTAATTTTTCTTTGTTTCAGATGACCAATAGGGTCTGAGTGGACCCAGGATGCGCAAAAACGTTTCAATGTTATCTGTGCACTTCCAATTACAATGCTGAACATTTTTGAACATAGGTAAATTATGCAATGTAATAAATTAATTTTTTTATTACAAGATAAATTGAATACGAGCTTTTAATATGACCTAGTTTGTGTTATTTGGACTAAATCATGAAACAATTTAGTGGATATAATATTGATATTTGATGGAAAGTTGCTATTTATATGAAACATGTATATGATCAAAACAAGGTTTGTGATATTTCCCTTACTTGGACTTCTTTATCTGGACGAAATCTATTAAATAGAGTTTTCATAGGTCTTAATTTTCCTATCACCTCGAAAAACTTACTTTTCCGCTTCATTTATTTTCCGAAATAGTCCCAAATATATTTTGTTGTTTTTAGAACCTTTTATTGAAAACTCTTTTTTATTCACTTTAATAGACGGGTTCGATCCATGACCGAGCAGTCAGTGAAGGGGAATGGGTTCGATACCGAGTTGACGTCACAGATTTCTTTGCAGAACTATCACAATGCAGAGCAGTTTATCAACCCGGTTTTAAACGCATTCCTCTTCCTTGCGCTACTAGTTTTGCCACTTTAGAAGCCTGTAAAACAGTTACTTTGAAGGAGAGAGTTTATCAAACCAAAGAATTAGTAGTGTTAGACAAGTACAGAGAATAGACCATTTTCGAATTCTCACGGCTGGAATGGATCTAGCATGAAATGTGGGCTAATGCGGACACATTAATTTGTGTGTGAAGAGTTCCCCGCATTAGCTTCCATTTCATGATAGATCCAGTCGATCCGTGAGAATTCGAAAATGGTCCGTTGTCGAGCGGAAAGGATTTTTTGAGGTGATAAACACATTAATAAATCACCCTCTTTGGCAATAATAGTGCTTTGTTTGCCGATGTTGCACGACGAGCGACACAAGGAATACGAGAATTTGGTAGTATCAGTTGAGTTATGAAGTAGAGTGACTGAAAAAGCCGACGTGTCAAATGAGCACAGTCTCAACTGCGAAGATCATAGCTTCACTTGACTTCACTTGATCTCTTTTTTACGTAAGAACATCGAATTTTGAGGCTGAGTCTAGACGTTCTTATTTTGTTGCGATTTGAACCTGAAAAACGTTCTTAAAGTCCCGGCTAAACGATCAAACATCTTCATCCAACATCGTATTGAACGAGTATGTTTGACCGTTTAGCCGCTCAGTGTTGGGCCGTGCTTAACTCAACAGTAAGGTTCAGCACATATGTGGAGCGGTGTTTGGAACGAGCCTAAATTTGCGAAACTCTCTCTTGCTCTTTAAGATAAAGGAAAAAGACCATAAAAAGTTTTTATAAGGTACACTCTGAAAAAATTAAGTGCAAATTTGAAATTATGCTGGCAGTAAAGAGAGCCCGAGGTGTTGCTTGTTTTTTTTTTTTACCGAAATATAGAGAATGTTACCAAGTGATAATGATCTCGTCACGTGTTTAACACGAAGCAAGACGTGGTTTTGCGCAAACGCAGAAGCAAACAGCTTGTGAAAAACGCGCGATGGATTAGGGCTGAGAAATCTTTTGATTCTTGGTCTTCCATGTGTACTTCTGATTTAAACACGAAGACGCACTATAAAAAGCGCGATGCTTTAGGCACATGCAAATGTGATAATTTGTGCAATAAAAAAGGGCCTTTATGGCTATGTGTCCGTAACATGTCATAAAATGTTGCCTGTGGTGCATTTTTTGAAATTCCCAGACCGTTTTTCTCGCGCTAGAAACTGTTAGGGCTTCCGTCACTGTGTTCGTTTTTGTTGATCTCCGTCTTGGATAATTAATCAGTTATGCTTGAATGAATTCGAACAAAAGTAGTATGTGAAGTGACTTTTTATAGTGCGTCATTACGTTTAATCTTTGAAGCATTCATTTGTATATGCGGTGAAGAATTGTAAACGCGTGAGATAATAGTTTACTGAGAAGAAGTTACAAGGTGATTTAAAGCTCTTGTTTATATTAAAGGATGATGTGCCTCGTTAAATAAATAAAGTGTTTTATTGAATTGAAGAAATTGTCTTTAGTGGTTCTGGTGATCAAGGTAACAGAGATTGTTGAAAGGAACCTCCACTAAAACAGGAAAATAACTTTAAGCCACAGAACGTAATGTTTACAATCAAAATTTTTCAAATGTTTTTCAATGAAAGCGTTTGTATCTGAAAGAAATAAAGTTCAAAAACGCTTGTTTTGGCTTTCAAATTTCCCTGGCGCCGCCATCTTGAATAATTGTGACGTGTCGTGGTTGCAGTATTGTTCTGACACAAAGAGCGTTTGTTCTGGAACAAAGCTTACGCCTAATTAATCTAGCTTAGGCCTTATTACTCTTCAGCAATAATATTCTATGGGAGACTTAAATAAACCTTTTTTGAGAGAGAGAGTGGTGTCTTGATCTTTAGTGGTGAAGCGAAGTGAAGCGGTTCCAATAGAATTGAAACTCCAGGCTCAGATCTTATCCATGGGCATGATTTTTATCTTCCTTTTTTTCACTGCTACCACAAGTCCGGGGACACAGTGTCCTAAATTAAAGAGAAAAGTCAATTTTGAGCAATTTAGCAATTGTCTATGAATATCAGATAAATGCGGAGAGGAAGACATGCTGAAAATACGGCTGTTTTGCAGTCTTGTGGAGCGGCAGCCCTCCGTTTTCTGTTTTCTCTATTCTGACTTATGTCCAGAAATGCAAAGTAAATAGACCTTATTCATGACCGGCGGTCAATAAATTCTCTTGTCCGAGAGCAAATTAGCCTACCAAGTCTCGATACCATTTAGTAAATTGGAAATAATTCTTGCTCTAAAATGAGGCTTGGTAGGCGAATTTGCACATTTAGCTAAAGAACAATAAAACAGGTGGCATTTGTGGACAAAGTCTATGGATGCTTGCCAATTTTGACATCCAACGCGAGGTGTCTCTTGAAGTCCAATCATTTGATAGCTATTTCCAAAAACTTGATAAAAACTTTGAGCCAAATCTCCAACTTAAGAGCAGTGTCTATAGCTAAAATCATTGAGAAGTGTGTTGCTCTTCAATTGAACAATTATCTGACAAAACGTAGTCTCCACAAGCCCTTTTAGTCTGCGTATAAAGTGCATCACTGCACTGAAACTGCCATGGTCATGGTCCACGGTGATGCTCTTTGTTTTATTGATAGTAACAAGGCCGATATTCTACTGATGCTGGACTTATCTGCTGCGTTCGATACCGTGTCCCACGAAATACTTTTAAAAGAGACTGATTCAACTTTATGGTCTCACTGGCTCAGTGAAGAAATGGTTGTATCCTACCTTTCATCACGTACTCAGTTTGTTCAATTTGAACTCAAGGTTCAAATCGTCTTTACGTCAACTTACCCGTGGTGTGCCACAAGGATCGATCTGTCCTTGGGACCCTATTGTATGTTTTATACACTTCACTAGTAGTTGATATCATTAAGAGAGACAAACTTACATACGGCCACCTTTATTCTGATGACACTCGGCATTATGTGTCATTTGATCTTGGTACTGGATGATCTCTCGTCTGCAAAGTCTAACATCGAAATATGTGTTAAAGAGATCAATAATTGGATGTTTCACAATGGTCTTAAGCTTAACGAGGATAAAACTGAACTTCTACTTGTAAGTTCGCGTTATCGTCCAAGTCCCACGTTGGACTTTGTCCAGGTTGTGTGTGAGAACATTCCGCTGTCCCCTTAATTCGGTCTGCAATCTCGGAGTTTTATTCGATCCTAGTCATGGTTAGCATGTAGGATCATGTTAGGAAGATCTGCAAGACGTGTCATTTCCATCTAAATAACATCAGTAAGATAAGATCGTTTCTGGACCGTGAATCCACTAAAGGTATAATCTACGCTTTTGTTGATACTAATTTGGATTATTGCAACGCCATTCTATATGGACTACCTAAAGTTCTTTTGAACTGCTTACAGCTCGTTCAGATTAGAGAACCACGCATAGTAACATTTACAAAGACATGAACACATAACATCTAGTTTGATTGCCTTGAAAATTTTACTATTAGAAAATAAGGCTATTAATGGCCTTTCGCTAAGTTATATATGTAATATGTTAAACTTCAGTAATAGTTCCTATTCTTTGCGTTCTTGTACAAATAAGTTTCTACAAGTCCCGAATTCTATATTGAAACTACGATGATCGAAGGTTTTCTCTAGTGGAACCAACATTATAGAACAAGCTACCAACATCAATTAGAAACACTGAATCCTTAACTTCATTCAAAAAGAACTTGAAAACATATTTATTCAAGCAATCATTTTCTTACGTTGTGTATATATTAAAGTATATAAATTATCTAATTTTTTATTATCATATTCAATTGATTCTTATTAATTTAGTTTAGACAATTCATCTCACTTACATGCACTTGATCACCCTGCGAGCAGAGCCTCCTTTTGTCTTTTTCTTTACTGAGGAGAAAAGTAGGCTCTGCCCGAATCGCGTCAACTCTTTGAAGCCACAGCAGCCCGAACTTCTGGACTAGTCAATCTTGTTTTCTCCCGTCAAACCGGTTTTTCCAGTGCGAGCGTCCGTTTAGTGACAAAACCGATGGTTATAATTGAGCCCGCTGGCATGAAAAACCAAGATGGCGGCGAGATCTGGCATATTAGGCTTGGGTTCGGGACTGTATCCTGGCAACATGCAGCGCATATTCAAAAAAGATCTTACTCGATTCATGCAGAGCCTTTCTCGAGAACGCCAAAATCGAGCAAGCAAAAGAAAGGCTCTGCTAGCAGGGTGGCACTTGATTCTTAGCATTGTGACTTATTGATAGCGGTAATTGAATTTTATATTTTGTAAAGCGCCTAGTTTAGTTTAGTTTAGTTTAGTTTAGTTTAGTTTAGTTTAGTTTACCAGTTGCAGGACTTGGACTCCTTCAATGTGAATACTGTCTGTTTTGCTGATATGTCGACCACATTGCTGAAGCCTGAAAGGCCAGACCACAACACCACGAACTACATGCCCTACTCTTTTCGAATACTGAGTGTGTGGGATTTTTAACGTCCCACAGATTTTATGAACATTGAAGGGTTGTGATACGGGGCTTACGGTTTATAGTCCTTTTCTGAGAAGACTTGAAAGCCTAACCATTTGCGGATATAATTACAAAGGCAGCACTTTCTCATCAGTTACTTTAAGACCCTGAGTGTTGGTTCGGCCAGAGTCGAACTCATGACCTCCCGCATGGCTGCCCGTGCTCAACTAACTTTGCCACGGCTGTGCCTAGAACAGTTAGTGGTATTGACGCTATAGAAATAAAGTTTATTATTATTATTATTATTATTATTATTATTATTATTATTATTATTATTATTATTATTATTATTATTATTATTATTATAAAAGAAATTTAAAAAAATTTAAACAACTCTTAGTATTATAGATTTGATAAACTAAAGGAAAGAAAAATTATAAATCAATATTATAGAATGTTAAGACGCTCTTTGCCATAAACTCAGTGTCAGAGGATAACGCTATTTACAGAAGAACAAAAACTATCTACATGCGACCGAGACTTCTAGTTCTAGATCAGTCTCCTGTATATTTGGGGTAGTTCTCCTCCTAGAACGCGAGCCTCGCAGGCAAACCAATTATTATTATTATTATTATTATTATTATTATTATTATTATTATTATTATTATTATTATTATTATTATTATTATTATTATAGGGTAAAGGTTAGCGTTATTTTTAGCTTAGGGTAGGAGCCGATAACCAGGGGCCTACAAATCCAATATTCGGTCTATGGTACGGCAGTAGACCGTATTTGAAAATGGTCTATTTCACACATCAAGCTATTTTCAGACAAGTTCTTAAATACGATTTGGCTTGCACGAATGACCATTCTCAATCTCAAAAGTAACAATTTCTCATGCAAGATTTGTGATTAGCTGGAAAGGTCTGGGAAATTCATCTAAAAATACTGAACTCGGTATGAAAAAATTGCCGTTCCAAAAACACCACTGCCCTGGCACGCTAAATGTTCTCTTCCGGTTGCCATTCGCGTCTCCAAAATGTGCGTGCTTAAGCTCCCTAATGAAGTTGTACGGCCCTAGTCACGTGATCCTGCTTAGGGTAAATGCAGCTGTTTATTTTCACTTGAGGAGCAGCATTTGAGGACACTTTGTGTCTGTGTTTTAAGACGCGTGTGATGTTGAAGTTGAAGAGAAGCACAATGGGACACTTGGTGACGCTTATTGAAATCAGCGTGCATCTAATTACTTGCACTTCCGGACCGGACATATCTGTTGTGAAATTGATTTTCCCGCAAAAACACAAAAACAGCCTTCCAGCCAATCATAAATCTTGCATAGGTAATTCTTAGCCTGGTGATTGAGAAATGTTCCTAGTGCCTTCCTAAAGTCATTAAAAACTAGTTTAAATCGCGGTTGACTTCTGAAATGCCGCAACTTACACGTACAAGTAAAAAAATGAAGGTGACACAAACACCAACCCGGTGTGGCCATAACATCACGCAGGTGCATATTGCTGGTTTTCACTCACGTGATCAACAGCCATGTTTTTCAACGAAAACAAAAGGAAGCGTTTGCATAATAATAGAGTTAAATTCCCGGAGGATTTGGTCGGGGCATCAACATGGCCGCCTTTTCTTTGTTTAGGGCACCAACACGGCGGTTGTGACGTCATGTGAAAACCAAGAATCCTTTTCACCCCGTCAATTAGCAGCCAACCGAACGTCATCAGCATGGCGTAGCTAACATACCGGGCGGGTGTCTCAGACACCACTTTAAGCGGCAGCATTCACACGACAAATGTGGTAAGCCGGGTTGGGGACAGCACAGTCATGCTGTGCCATGCTGATGAGGCCCAGCAAGGCAGCTGTCCATGGCTGCTACTTGACCGGGTGAAATGGTTATGCGCATGCGTGATGTGATGGCCACACCAGATTGGTCTTTGTGTTACTTTGCTTTTTTCGTTGAACGTAAACGTACTTTGCACTTTGTCCTCTCCTTGTATGTACTTTTTTTGTGGGTGTCAAGAAAAGCATACGTATTTAGAATGTTGCCAGACAACCTGGAAGTTAGCCTGCAGTGCGGGCGTTATTTTGACGCGGAACGCTAGATAAACCAGGTTTTCGATGCCGCCATCTTGGATTGTGATTAGATGCTTGACCGGGAGAGGGTTGGTGCAGTGGCGGGTTGGGGGTGGCCTACTCCCTCAGCAAATATTTCCTCGCCCCAATCTTCCACAGTTACCAAATCTTAGAAAGATGGTGGCCTAATACGAAAATGTGCACTCGCGCGCCCAAAATACGCCTGCACTGCAGGCTACCTGGAAGTTAAAACTCACGTGGCTCTGGCTAATATTCTTATATGAGGTATTTTTTGACGCCTGAAAATGACTGTTGAGGTACCGCTGGGGCTCTTCCTCAGTGAACCGTGACTAACATTGTACAACTCCTTTTTTTCTATTTTAAAATATCAATTGGTTTGCATTCGATTTCCGCCAAGCAGTAAATATTTTTGCGTGTGTATTCTCCGAATACCGTATTCAATGGTTGTTTTAATTTGTTGCGAGTTTTGTGAAATTAATTTGGAAGAAAGAAAGAAATGCTTGACCTTGAATGAACTTATCAGGAATTCACGCAAAAAAACATCGGTTATTTTCTTGTTTTGAGCCGCAAAAAACAAGCTGTCCTTAAATGCACAATATTTGTAAAGTGCACTCATTTTAGATTAACCTTTTGTCAAATTTCAGTTTTTACAGTTCCATGTACGCATCTGCTAGTGCAAACAGATTAAAGCAATCCTAACTTCTTTGTTTATTCAATACTTTTCTTTTAAAGCAGAAGAAGCTGTGTCTTAATGCTTTAAGTGCTTGTAAAATGGAGGACTGACCGAGGAAGAGAGAGGGATTAAGCTGATATTGATAGAGGGCTTTGGAAACCAAATCAGCGCCAATAAAAACGTTACTTCAAAATATTAAAGCATTTACACGATCGATTATTTCTCCCTCGTGATGGTAAGGCTACTTAAAATACCAATTGATTGGCAGGGTAGGCCGTCTTTACGAAAAATGAAGACTGACCATTACCTGATGCTCAAGTTATCGTCAAAACATTGAATTTGGTTGCAAGGGACGGAAAACAAGTACTCTCAAATGCATTGTGCACGACGTTTTGCGATTGCATCGGTTGATCTTTTTGCAAAACGACTAATAAGGAGATTAACTGCAGCCGTCAAATTGTCACCCACAGTTTACAATTTATCTTGACGATAGGTTGGGAAGGCGGAGGTTGGCTAGTAGCTATTGTAGGTGCTCGGTACCTTCGGTCTAGTGAAGCGCCTGTTGAATCGAAAACGATGTATTACCGAATTTTCGTATGGATTATACCGTATCTGAAATACCATCAGACTCGTGATCAGCATGCGACAATCTCTAGCCGATCATCAGGAAAATGAAGATCACTTCAGGACAATAAACATGATCATTTGATCGACGGGGTGGCCAACACACTGAGACTCGGTTCAAGATGAACTCCTAACAAAGCGCATTCCTTGCTAGGGATGTTTACCTGTTACAGCTACGACTTTCTTTCCGGTCCGAGTTCATCCCGGGTTTGTCTCGTCCCCCTGGAAAACTTCGTTTACTTGAATTAATAATAGTGCAAAAATTCATAGCAGAATAAGTCATAAGGGAATGAGTTTACCCCGCTTGTTGCGTTCTCAGGAACTCGTATTAGTATCATACGCCCCCAGGAATCTAATGCATACCGTTATCAGGTTGTTCAAACACAAGCCCTCTTATACAAAGCAATCTCCCCCCAGACCCAGACATTGGCATTTGAATAGGATCTATTTACATTTTTCACTCCAGTGACCAACATTACTTGATAGCAACAGAATTTGCGTGTCTCGAGCCTCAGCGGACGTGAGCCGCTTTCTAGGATCTTCTTGGGGCAGGTGGTATTCGGTGGCACAATAATAATGTTTGCAATGTCTATATATGTCTTTGTTCATGTTGCTCGCGTTTTTTTCGCATATTTCCGTTGTTGAAATCTGAACTCCTAGATTTTGGTGTAAATTTGGGACAGACTGAAGAATTCGCCGTAATTCAAGTTGTTTGAAAGTGGCAAGATCTTAAAAATCTTGCAAGCGTGGGCGAACGAGATGATTGGAACAGGTGATACGTAGTGGAACCCCGGAGTGGAACGACAAGTGTACTCGCAATCTTTATTATACCGCCAGTTCTCTGTGTCTATCATTCAACCCTCAAAGCCTCCCTTTTCTGAAAGCTGCAATCTTAGAACTTCAAGAATATTTTCCCCAAAGCGTGGGATTTAATTTGAATAGATAGAAGTTTCTTATCAGTTTTCTGATGCCATTCCAAAGACCTTGATTGGAATGTTGCATGCAAGACGCTTTGCAAATTCACGACTGGGCAAGATGTTTCGTAACTCAGTTTCGAATAGGTTTGATCTACATTTGATGATAGTTTTCTGTGAGTGACACAGTTAAGTGTTGTGTTATTTAGCAGTGACATCTAAATTGCCTTTTATTTGATCTTAAATTAAAGGTAAGTTACTTCGTTTTTAAGAAACTAATCTGCACAAACTAAAGAGCAAAGTTCAGTCGATCTACAAAGGAGGTTTTTTGCGAGCCCCAGCTTACAAATAACGGGCTTAATAAAAAGCATATCTTTGTGATTTTTATTGTTGTGTAAAAAAGAAAGAAACTCTAGTAATGACATCGATTAGTACTTCAATAGCGCAAAACTGAGAAGTAGTTTCTTCATAACCAACAGAACCAAAAAATTGGCAAACATTTCCGGGCCATTTTCGTCGGCAACGTCGCCAATCTTTCAGTATAAGCACCATGCACGAATTGACGCCTTCAAAGAACTGCCGCCCCCTTCTTGCCTTCGTCACACCCACTTTACTCCCCCATACACGGTCAAAGCCACGCCTCCAAGCCCGCCCTTCTGCACAATCAATCCAAAAAAAACTCGCTCATGACACGAAATCTTGCCTGCAGTGATGATCTTGCTGAGAGGATTTTATTTGCAACTCTAAATAAGTCGTAGTTGAGTATGTCGTTGAAGAGACTCTCCAATTAGTTTACTGACGCAATACAAAGGTTCCTAGGAAACTCGAGCAAGGAGGGAAGGATTTATTTTTTTACCGCGACTAATCCTATTTTTACCTTTTGATGTCACCAGGGTCATCATAATAAAGGGATGTCTTTATCATGGACAAACATCGACATGCAAAAACTCAGAAATCGTCATACAATTGCATTCTTCAAATTTATTTCAATGTTGTGGGGTTAAAACTCGAATGCACAAGCCAGGCAGGTGGTGGCTTAAAGATGAAGTCTCCTATAATGTTGCATCGAGTGATACATGATACAAACACCGAATTAACCTGTCAAATTCACAACATCATGTAAAAATGTAGCAAGAGGAACCTAAAAGCTCGCCAAATTGAGACACTGAAAATCCTTGAAGCACATCATCGCCAAATCTCATTAGTGATACGCTAAATGCATTCAAGGAATTTATGCATACATCTGGAACATATATGGGTATTTATACCCTACTTAGATCGTTTTCTTTGCTTCATATTTCCAGCTGTTTGTTTGTGCATCGAGGGATCATTTTAGCACAATTTTCATCTGTCAGTTAGGGTCAAGTTGTAAACAACAAGGTCCGATCATTTTGCTACGTGACTGAGTGAGACAAGATGCTTTGACCTATGTTCTTTTCACGGTCAGAAACTTTTAAAAACTACTTTTAACCATTGTTCGGTGAAAAAATAGCAATTAGGCTTTCACAAATACTTCACAAAGGTATTTTGTTTCGACTTGTGACGTGTACACATTCAAAATATTATAACGAGATTCTAGTGTTTTTTCTCTCAAGAAGATCAACTCAGTTCACTGTTGCCTCTTTAACAAGTCTTCATTTTTGCATCGGCTATTTTTTCCTTCCTAACTGAACGAAATATTGTTCACTCAATTCAAATGAGTCTAATTGAATCCTTGAAGGGACGTGATTTGGTTTCCGAAGTCTTTCATTCTGTAAATGGTAAATTTGATGGCATGAACTCTTCAGCAGTGATACTCGATTAATTTTCAAGTATACAAGTAAAGCATTAACATTGGGGTAGACTGACATACTAGTTTTTCGTCTACTGGCATAACCGAAAGGTAGCAAGATACCTTATGGGCCACACTACGGTTGTGAGTAAATCCGTCCCCTCCCGACCCTCATGAAAAAATCAAACTTGGATTCTACGACTCTAGTTATCACACCTTCGATCGTAAACAAAACCAGACATCACTACTTCGCTCTGACGCTCCTCGCCGCTGGTGAGCGAGAAGACAGGGGCACCCAACGTCAATTTTCGGAAAATATCTGTTCGGAAGACGAATTGAGGTCTAGAATTTTCGGAACATTTGTTCTAAAATTTCTTGCTTGCCTGCCTGTCCTAGGATTTTCGAACATCTAAAAAATGAAATAATTGCCCATTTTTGACGGATTTTTACCCTAAAAAGGTCAGCTAGAATTTTCGGGAGACCTTTTTCTGGCTGAAATTTTCGAAAAGGTATGTTTTGATCCCTATAATTTTCGGATCACTAGACTTTCAGCTAGGAAATCCGAACAGATAAAAACAATTTAGGAGATAACAATATGCCTATATCTACCGTTTAAACACCAAAATACGTTTAACAATGCTATGTTTAAGTGGTTTTGAACTATATTCTCGTTTGGTGCCCCTGAGAAGACCTCTGGCATCCAGGGTAAACCATACAAGAAAAGGTGCTCATACTAAGGGAATTTTTAGAGCTTGTGTCTGCTTTTATGTCAAGATTAAGAACTTGTGCTATTGACTCTAGTCCACAATGTACAGTCAATGTAATCACAGGTCCCTTTGGGATGTCCGGCTTACCGAGTAAAAACCAATCGGTATTTAAATTCGCTTCCACCATTAACTCGGCGTTGTCTTTTCGGAGCCAATAAAGACACTATGATCTTGAAAGTGAAAAAATGCCACACTAGAACATTGAAGACGATGTATTTTATATTGCCAGTTCGGATTATACTACCCTTTAAAGATCAGCGATTAGCCGACTTAGTACAAAGACAGCTCTCCGATCTCGCGAAGAAAATTAACAGCGACTTGCGCCCAGTGTTTACAAGCAGGAAAATTGCTGATGAGATCAAAGTGACAGAACCCAAACCACCTCTTATTAACGAACAATGCGTTGTTTATGAATACAAATGCGATCTGTGTGATGCAGATTATGTGGGTTATACATGCCGACACCTGTTTCAGCGCATTAATTAAATGAACGTAAGCATTCTGTCATTGGCAAACACCTGCGAGACGTGCACAATTTGAGGAACAAAGATCTCCATGACCAGTTTACAATCCTCAAGAAATGCCGTCGGAAGCTGGATTGTTTAGTTTATGAAATGCTCTTCATCAAAAATCAACACTTAACACTCAATCTCACTCCCTTAAAGCAAAATGCTTTGTTTGACAGTTCAAGCGCACCACGCTTGGAATTTTATTTTATTTTATTTTCTCTTATCAATCACATGCACTGAGACCTTCAGACGTACATTTCACTAAACAAGTATTATAAACTCACATAATGTAATTTATTTGAATTTGTTATTGAGAATAATCACATGGAGCCATCGGTGAAACGTTATTCTTTTTATTCTTAAATGTAGTCGTTTAAAAGAAAAAGGCCTCTTATCACCCTGCCATCATTGTTGCAGTTAAAGAGGCTGTGAAAATTATCAAAACTTCACATCTAAAACTTAACTCTTGCCGGAAGTGTTGGGATGCATTGCTGAACCTCAGTGGGTGTGAAAGCAACGAAGCCTTTAAGCTTCACATCAACGTTTGAGTGTTGTGGCCAATACTTATCGTAGACGGATAGTCCTTTCACAGAGAGGAAATTGTTCCATCTTTGTTTTCCGTCTCGGCTGCATGCAACAGAAAGCGAATCTCTCCAAGCAAGCCGGAACTGATTTTAATCAGACACTGAACACGCCCTCACACTGTAGAAAGCGTCGTAGATTTTTCGAGCAAATAGAGAGACAGACTCTGTTCTCGTCTGTTTTGCTGGCTAGTTTGCAATGAATTTCTTTTGCTGCGATCTCTTCAACATGAACGCCTTGAGCGGCAATTCAGTCAAAACAGGAAGGGGGGGGGGGGGGGGGAAATCCGGCATAAGTTGGCTCCCTTTGCTGATGGCATTAAATTGCTGTCTTAAATTTGATCCCCTATCATAAACGCAATTAAAGTGAAAGTAGGAGGCGTTATTTAACTGATTTGTTTTACCTGCTGTTAAGCCAACGAGAAAAACATTTCTGAATAACGTTTCCCTTGTAGTGTCTCCGTGAAATAGTATTGGCGTAAGTCCATAATTCACTTACGTTGCACAGCGCCCAACTGACTCAAAATCAAAGGAGCTGCATTGTTCAATTGCGCTGAAATATACCAAATCATTGTTAGTCAGGGATTCCTGTTCTCAGGCGTCTTTGTTAAAAAAAATTAAGAAGTTCATCTCTGGTCTTAGAGTAGCCTACGTAGCTAGGGGGATATTTTATCGCAGTATCAGGATGGTTTTGACCGCGAGTTGGCCGCGACTGGCACGGGGTAGCGGCCAAAACACAACGAAGCAAGACACTTCAAACCGCAAAACTCAGTTCAACCAACTACAATTGTAACTCACCTTCCAGTCATGTTTTTGGCACGTGAGCACTGCACTTCTGGCATCATATCACTCACGTGATAGTAATGACTTAACCCCTCGCCATTAGGCAAAAGATGTAAACATACAGATGTCCTAGTGACAAGACAGCTTAGAGCTCCAGCCATGAATCGAGGATATGGTGAAATCAAATGAAAGTCTTGCAGACTGTTATCAAGTAAAGATATTAAGTGTTTTCTCTTTTTAATATACTCCGAGGGAGGATAAGTCAGCGGTTGTTATGTATGTAAGAGGCTGATATAGCACCAAAATAAGTGTTTTGTAAATATGCCCACACCTCTGTCATTTTATATTAGGTGTCTAGAATAGTTAAGGCGCTGGTAATCCACAAGAAAGACTGTAAACCGTTTGTGTAAAAGTCTTACACAATCTCTCCTTCTTCTTGCGTAACGACCCCTATGATTTCCCGGCGGAAAGCTTAGGTAATATTAATTGATGTTCATTCAAGACGTAAAAATTTTCAGATTATATTTCGACACACCCTCCTGGAGGCATGTAATATCCCTTTACACCGATATGCATACTTTTTCCGTGGCATTTATGAAATGCAGCTGTGGAACTTCCGTAATGAACACAATGTACGTTTGCCTTCGATAAGTGACCATCGTTTTTCTGTTGTCTTTATCTGCGTTCTTTAAGTTGTCTCAGCACAAAATATGGTTTGCAATTCTTCATTGCTTCGGGTCTTCGTTATTTGAGATAATCTGACTTGCACCATCAATATCACAATGGGGTAAGACCATATTGGCAGCTTCGGGTGTCTATTGCAATATGTCATCTTGAGAGTGTTTTGCTTTTCTTAGCCACTGCTTGTCAGTTCAGTTCCGTTCAAGTTCTTTTCAAGTTTTCCGAGGACACTTTGAATCTCAATTCGTAGCATAAATAAATAGATTCTACGAGTTGCCACGACAAGTGAGCTCCATGGCATCATTGACATCATTGCCACCCCCGTACCACTCCTCCGAACACATTGACCACCCGTCTCTCCATTTACAAAAAAGGGATTACATAAGAAGGAAAAAAATCCCTGAATGCTCCTAAGGAGTGAAAATCATGCTTTACATTCCACCCTTTCAAAAAACGCGCTTTGGGTTGACCGTAACAATCATATTATGGAAATTTTGTCTATTTTCAATCCGGTGGATTCTATTCACAAAAGCATTGCTCAATCCACCGCTTGCGTAAAATGCCTGTTTATTTCGCAAGTCTGTCAGTAGTAAAGTTAATTTATTCTATTTGAATTGACCGTTTTATTAGACCTGAGAAATGGCCATATATTAATTTCACAATATCAGATCAGCAGCTAGGATATCCTTTTATACTGTGGTGGACAAAACACTGACCCCCAGTCCATGGACTACCCAAATGGACTACCCTAAAATGGACTAACTCCTAAATGATACCATTTTGAATGAGTGCTATTGAAAGAACTGAATTGATTATAAAATTATACTTTCATTGCACATATATTTTCGTGCACATGGTGACATGCAGCTAAATCCAAGAATTTCACCGGTTTCACTTCACTTACATGATGTAATCAGCCATCACAACAATAACATTATCGAAAGCTAACCTTTTTGAAATGGCTGCTTAGACTTAAATACTGTTGATCAACACTGTTTAAAATGGTTGTTATAGACAGTACTCATTTGAAATAGTATTTATAGGGTAGTCCATTTGGGTTGTCTATGGACTGAGGGTCAGTTTTTTGTCCAACACACACCCCTTTTATACTTATTTTCGAGAGATAAATTTTGTGATATCGGATCCACAATGAAAAATATATAATTTGTTACGCTGCTTTTTCATTCTTGTTGGTCGATTGCAAACACCACGGTTGTCTTAAGAGGATGCTTATGCAATTTGCACGAATTATTTTTATAAGAATTTACATTCAGCAGTACGTGATCTTGTTAGAGGAGGTATTTTAAGTTATATAATGTGGTATGGTCGTGTATGAAGTCTAGCAGATTATTGTCTATTTAAAATAAAAATAAAAGCGCTTTCAAGATGAAACTAGCCTCTTTCAAGTGCTTAGTGAATTACGGATTATTTACATTACAAATGCTTCGCCCCTTTTGGCAATTTCCTTTTTTTTTCTTGCGATGCTTGTTGAGAGGATATTTTTAGCTTCAGTAGCACAGTCTTATCCCTTGTTTATTATTTGTTCAGTCAGTGGGTACGAAGAAACGTTTAGAAAGCCAATTTTTTTGTGAACACTGAACAACACAACAGCAAAGCAAAATGTTTCCACAAGTTCATTGCAACTTAATGTAAAAATCGGAATGTCAATAAATGCAGAGCCTTTGTGAAATGGCTCCAACCTGTTTGAACTTGATTGTGGCTGATTTTATCGAACGTGATCAGCGAAGAAATGGAAGTTGTGACTGTTTGGTCAGTTGAAGCTAACAAACCGAACGTAAAGTGTCAACATAATTTCAAATAATTTTGCGGCGCAAAGGAAGCGCGTTCGTGGAAATAAGAAACTTTGTACGATTTTTCTCCAGTACCTACTATCCTTCTCTTAGGTGTTTTTCGGGCACCACGTCAGGACTACCTTCACCACGCCTACTACATACCCGCGTTTTGATAAACAAAGCGCTTGTAATCTGGTCGGGTTTCCTAAGTCTTCTTTGAGAAATCTTGTATGATTATAAGTAGACTATTTCCAACCTCTCGAATCGTCTTTTCCTTTAGGGATATGCGAATTGTGAAGTGGATTTTGCGGGGAAAAAAATGTAGATACGATCGTATCTCACTCTGCCATAACAAGGAACTTATGTTGAACAATTATTCATGGGAAAAATGGCTTATGAAAAATTTCTTTTTTTAGAAGAATCGTCCATCTCTTGGTTATCCGTTCTCGTTGAAGCGAGAAACGATTGCCAAAATTCGACTGCTTTCTCAGGGGTTTCAAGGTGGTTTCTTTTTGTACTCTTCTGTTGCACATCTTTATAAGAAGTACGATGTTCCGTTATTTTGCGCATCTTGAAAAATTTCTTTTTATGATGCAATATAAAGAAGCAATTGATTTCATTTAGGGGATTCTCGTGACAATAGAATTGACAATAATAAAAGAAAGTTGCATCATATCTCGTGACACAAAGTACATGGTCAGCAATTTCAAGGCCGATTGTCTATTATCTTATGTTAATTCGGGTGACATCGTGACAAGAATGGCAAAAATTAGGCCTGGTTTTCACTAGCGACGCAAGAATAAGCCACACGGAACACACGCAAGCGCATTCACTTGTTATTAATTAGTGTGTATTGTTCCAACAAAAGGCTCTAATGAACAACAAACTACTGAGTTTGCGTATGCTTCTTGTATTTATGCTTACAGATCAGATATAGACGACTCAGTTACTTCGAAATCTTATAGCAAAACTGTTATTTTCCCTTTCATATTATCATTTGCCATAAACTTTGCATGCACGCGATATATGCGATGTCTTTGCTGATAATACCTCATACGCGCAAGATGAGTAAACAAACACAATCTTGGCATTGAGTCATGTATACTCACAGAGAGGTCCAAGATCCTTAAGGTAATCCACGTTATCCTAAGGGCAAGCACTGGAAGGGCAGTCTCTTAAAGTGACCTCAAAATTTTCAGCCTTAAATCTCTCCGACGCGGGCGGATGTCATCGGTTTTTTTTGGAATGGTTGAGCAATTAACATCCTTCCTCAGTGTTACACATTTTAAAATATGTTACACACATGAGCAACGTAAAATGACTACGTGTATTTAACTTGGATTTTTTCGGCCGACTGGATCTCTTGTAATTCTTTTGTTTATAGTCTTCAATGCGCACCCAAAAACACTGGTTGTGCGAAGGTGAATAAAGGAATCCGTGATGATCAAAGCTTTATTCCTGCCTGGTTGTTCCCAATTCGCAGTTTATGAACACAGAAAGGAGTCTCAGCGCGAGGGAAAGAAGCCTATTCTTCCTTACCCTACCCCACATAAATCTTCGCTCAAGCATAAAAACCTAGCTCCGCACGTGAGCACCACCTTTATACACACCTCCACCACTCCCACATACACTCTCAGTGACCGCCCTCCCTACTCCATAGAAGACCTTCGATCGCAAAACAAACGAACGTGATGATCACACAAAACAACTTTGTTGTTTTTTTGTCTATTCGGCCTGTTGATAAAAGAAGCAAACTTACTAGTTTTTAATAAGAATAAAATATTTAACTGAATGCCTTCTTTGCACAATATAACGGTATCATTATTTGGGTTTCTTTTATAGAAAATATTACAAAGTTATTGTTATAGACATGTCATTGACACCAATTCAATTACATAAGTAAATAAATATATAGGCTTGTTTCACGATATAAATACAATTAAGCGGGAATTTTCTTTAAATCCACAGGCCGAAGCAAGCATTTTGGAACAGTGTTATCTCGTGATTTTTTTTGTCTTTGCAATATTAGCCAATGACCTGTTTGCCATTTAATTGATAAGCTCTTACAAAGGAATCTTAAAATTCTGTGGCAATTTTCGTTTTACATCAGGGACACCTTGCGCAACAAGGGCTGTTTCATAGTAGCAGTTTACCGCGAACGGTGTAAGATATAATAATAAACAAGACATCACTTTCGCGTGACATCGACCGCCAATCACCACCTCACAAAAATAATCCTTAAACCATGAGCTTTTCCCCGCTTAGTCTTTAAATATGGCAAATATTTAAACACTAGTTCTTTTCTATGTGTGGAGTTCATCAAATTACATTTGCTTTCCCTCGCTGGTTGGTGATTATCTCTCCTCAGAACTACTGCGGGTGTAATTTGCATGAATTATCATAGCCTATCTGGTAAACAAGGTTCATGCTTTTCAGCCAGATACGTGACTTCGTAATGCGATATTATTATAAACTCATTTGATTTACAGATCATAGATAAGCTAATTCGGCGACTGTCCATTGAGCAGACAAATATCAAGTCTTCAAAATTGCGACGTGTCAAGTTCCAAGTACTTAGTTTCGCTGCGGCCTGTTCGTATTTTTACTTCCAATTTACATCTTCAAAACGAATCACGCGATTTCCGAAGAATATTCTTGTTGAGTGGTTTGCTTTTTTCATATTTTCAATGATGATGTTTGAGTCAATGATCGAGTTTTCGTTTACTTCAAGATACCCTTTTGGCTTTGCTATTCGATTCGACTACGCGTTGTCTTGCCGGCCGGCGAAGTAAATATCCGAGCTGCCGTTTAGTAGGAACTGGTTCAAAGTGAGGGCTCGGATATGTCACGTTTAAGAACGTACAAATGACCTAAAATGCATGAATTTTTGGACCATTTTCGAAGAGAAATTCCTTGGTTTTTAGTGACAATTCACACGCAAAAAAATTAGTAGGAGATAATGTGAGCGATATCTGCTTGGCTTTGAAGCTGTCTCGCCCATTTAATATTTGGAATGTCAAGAAATATTTTCTGTTTTCATGCCATGATTATGGATAAAAATCGAAAAAAAAAAAGAGTAAAGTGACAAGTTTTTAAATTCACGAATTGTAAAAATCTTCTGCCAAATTTAGAAACTTCTGTGTGAAAGAAAGAAAACAATCTTGTCTGCAGGCAAGCAAAACAACTACAGAATTAATTTTGAAACAATTGTCCGAGTTCATAACATGTCTTGTTTGTAAAGGTAAAAGGTTGACAGAATCGGACGTAACGAGAAGTGCTGGCGCCGTTTGGCAGGTAAATTTACCATTGATTTGTTTAATCCGCGAATCAGAGCTTGTATTTCGATCACCTTTTGACACTTTTTGATTGATTCGACCAATCGCACGGAAGGAATTACTTTTAACCGACAAAGGAAGTAAACCGTAACACATGTCACGTGAATTCTGGTCAAATCTTCCGAACTTCCGTACTGAAAAATAAAAATTCTGAAACAGCTTTGCGAGATCTGCTCCTGTAGGAAACGCGATGGAGTCGCATTTTAACGATGTCGGTAAAAACTAGCCGCTGGATTCCATTTTTTCGATAGATTAATTGCGTACGTGAGGTCCACACGGAGAAAGAACAAATGTCAACAAAGCTGCTCAGTGGATTTAAAAATAGCGTATTGCATTAACCAATCAGACGTAATCTTTCGTACGATTTGACGAATCAGAATATCTGTAGTATCTGTATGATAATGCAGGCCAATGAAATTTCTTCATAGATTAGATTCGCCACAGGGGAGAGTCAACGCCCCCAAAATTTACCGTAAAAACAACAACAAAACAGTATTTTCAATCGGCGAACTTTTTACCGGTTTATCCACGCCGAGAAACAAAGGAGTACCAAATCTCTGATACAAAATAGTCTGGATTTCCAAAGCTACCTACGAAAGCAGAATAATGTGTTCGCTTCGAAGGCGTCCCCAAAATTCACTACTCGGAACACGTGTCAGTGCTGCCTGGAAGGACGGTTACTTCTACAGTGGAGTAATTGAGGCGGTGAAGAGCAGACCTACCGGCGAAAGTACTTATACAATTTTATTTGAAGACGACTACATCGCGGAGGTGGACAAGGGAGATATTGTCGGACCTGGATTTCAAGCGGTCTGTTCTACGGCTTTGAAAAATGGGCAACCTGTGTTTATCTCGTTCAAAGGCCGGGAAGTCGCTGCACGCGTTGTCAGTACGCGCTCAGAATTCAACGAAGTTTTGGTTCAAATCCTGGATCAGCAGGACTTGATCGTGGCCGTAAACCCTGAGGACATTCATTTGATGAGAGGAGTGAAGTTTTCTGGGTCAATGTACGAAAGAGAGACTGCAAGCTCGACAATTTCATGCCCTCATGACGGATGCAAAGAAAACCCTCATGGAATTGCCTTTTGCCAGTGAGTTTTCGTTTCATTTTCAGCATTTTAGAAAACTTTCAATTCTAATTTTCGTTTAGTTAAGGTACTCTTTGCTTTTGCTCACAAAAGAGAGTGTTGTGTTTTAGGCTTCTGGCTTTTACATGCAAGCTTTTCATCCCTTTGTCTCGGTATTGAGTGTCAGTTTGATGTGCACATGCATTCAAATTTAAATATCTCTTCCTTTATATTTTTAGCGGCTGCACCAAAAGACAAGAAAATGTCTCGAGAAGCGAGGAAATGGCTGCTCTAGTACTTACCGCTCTGTCAATTTCCCCAGTCTTCAAAGATATACATCCGAGTGAGTCATTTTAACATAATTTTCGAAGTGTTGTTGTTAGAAAGAACTCGCGTGAGGAAAGCCGGCACGTTTCTCACTTGCAGTCGATTTTAAGCTTTTCAACTCGATGAATTTTTGTGTGATCCATGAATTAATTTCCTGGATGAATTACTGCGAAAGAATTCTTTCTGCCGTTCTTTGCATTGTGTTATCGCTGAAAAATAATATTTTTTATTCCAGCTGAGGAAGCAAATTCTCGCTTTCCCCTCACGCCAGACTCAGGATCCGAAATGGCTCTCTACCCGAGCCCGGCTAGTTCTCCGGCTCACTGTGACTCACCGACGAACATCAACGACTCCAACTTTTTCATCAATGGCCCTCCGTCACCCGTGGACGAAGGAATCGGAGTGGATTTCCAGCGCCAAGAGAATACGCGGAAAAGAAAGGTTGGTAGTCTAGACGCTCAGGTCGGCATAAATTTTACTGCTTGTAACGGTTTAAATTCAGTTCTTTACTTGGCGATTTTTGCATTCGGCGTAAGATGATTTTCTTACTCAAGAAAGAAGCTGATTTCAGAGAAGCAACGCAATCGATGCCGTAACTGTACAATGCTTTAGCAGAGTCATGTATCAACTCATATTCATTTCACACCTTCGCACGACAGCGGTACTTGCATATACATATTGTGCCTGCAAAATTTGTTCCGGCAGCCAGATTGTTTTCAATCTCCTCGAAAAAAACAAAAACCAAATGCTGAATTTCTCAACCCTCTTGTTAATCAACTAAATCATGCTGCTTTCCTTCTCTCCAGAGTTCAACCTCGTCGAATTCCAGCTTGAAGACATTGTACAAGTGTACATGGCCAGGATGTGGGAAAACCCTTTCAACCGCCCCCGGGATAATTCGACACGTTAGGACAATTCATCTTGGGTAAGCATTAAATCTGTTGATTTGATTTATAGAATCTTCTTTTCTGTAAACGAATTTTGTTCCCCTTGCTGGGTATTAAATCTAGATCGTGTGTCAACTATTCTAAAGAGCCCTTTTTTTGTCAAAGACGAAGTGGTTCAAAGTCAAGTGGAAGTTGCAACGGGCGCGTTCTGTGCACTGTTTTAACGCCTCTAAATCGGAATATCTCACATTGACAAAAATCGAACTGAATGAGTTGATTTGCAGACGTTATTTTCGCAAAAAGCTATGAAAAAGCGACTTGCCGTCAACGCTGCTCAACAAACCCAGGCCTCCATAAACGTGACACAAATATTTATTCAGACTTTTTCTTTGCGTGTTTCAGGCCTAAAAGTTCTGTCGAAGATGGATACAGCGATGGAGAGGAAGATTTCTATTTTAACGAAATAGGCCCGGATGATGAATACAGCGATAGCGTATTTCCTCCTCCTCTAGCTCTCTCTCCGACACCCACACAATCTCATTTTGACATGGTGAAGAGCCCGTGGTCTGAACCGGGTGTTTCTGCCGTAACCTCCCCGACCTACGGTTCCTTGCAGCATCCACGATTCAACTGGGACGCTCAGGCGATTTCTCAGTTCTCGTATACGCAGTCTGCCAAAGGAGCGGGAAAAGTCAACCATCCTGCAAGAGTCTTAAGCCATCCAGGTCACCATACTTACAGAAAACTCCGTGGTGAGAGCAAAAAATGTCGCAAAGTTTACGGTATGGAGAACAGGCATATGTGGTGCACGCAATGCAGGTGGAAAAAAGCTTGTGTGCGGTTTGCTGATTGAACAGCACAAGACAAAGTTGACTCTAACTTAACCCAATATAGTATATTTATAGCGTGTTCCGGCACTAACGTGGCGTGCGAGACAAACAATGGACGATCGTAAAAATTAAATTCAAGACTTGTATATAGATTAAATATTTTATCAAATAGTTATTTTTTATAACTCGCATTTTCTGCTGCACGGCAGAACGCGAAACAACGATTTTTGGAAGGTTGTTAAGATTTAAAATTGACGCACAAAATGTTTCCCGACAAGTTCATGTTTTGGACGGTACAAGAAAGTTCCTGTATTAAATGCGATACTAGCAATGGGATGTGATTGTCATATATCACAAGATCCAGTTTAAAATATAACATTAATATAGACTTTGGAAGCTTAAAGGAAATAATGTTTCCAATAAAAGTTACACGTGGGTCTATTAAAAAGGTGTAAAAATTGCGTTGAGTTAAAAGTGATGTTTTAAAGTGAAACCACGCAATATATGCTTTGAACGAATGATTTTTTTAAAATTTAAATTAACGTCGAATCTCCGTCTTAAATTCAGGACAGCATAGAAGTTTAATGTAAAGAACGCCGAAAATTCGCTGAGGTCTTTTCTTGGAGTCGTATGATCACGCTGGCGTCACGCCAAATATCCAACTGCTTTCACAGTTCGAAGCTCGCACGTGCCAGGGAGATTTCAATACCGATGAGAGAAATTATCGATCTAAGAGACGTTAGAAGGCCGAAAAGAGGAAGAAAAAAGAATTAAACTTGCGGGCAAGGGCGTTCGCTGCTTTGTTAACTGATTTTTGTTCTTTAATTTCGACCTGTCTCGGTTTCATGTTGTTTATTTCGCTTCGTCAAGGCACGGCGAACTTTAATCTTTGACATGAAATCTGATTGGTCGAATTTGAGTGCAATACAGTATGGCCCGCTCTGTCAGGCGATGAATCATATTTTGATGTTTTTTTATGGCATTTCTATGAATATTAAATGACCTCATGTGTCCTCATTTAGTATGCCGGTCATGTCCCATCATTTTAGATCCATTTTTGCCACTGAAACGAACATCAACTACTGCCAACCCATCGGTTTTGGTAAGAGTTGACTACATCATACCATTTTGCGTTCCAGTTTTGCCATTTTCGCAATTTTTCGATGCGGCTTTTGTAGTAAACAACTTCATGTGGCCCTTCTTTGATTGGCTAGAATTTGGAGGTGTGTCGCTTCCGTGCAAACTAAAAACAATATATTGAATTTATAATAGTCTTTTTGTTTGCCGGCGTTTTTAAAAGTGTCGTAAACACTTTCGATCGTCGACTAAAAAAAACGACCAAGTTGACAAATCTTTCAATACCCAAAGATTCCCGGGAGAAATCCCTTAACATGATCGACTTTTAACTTTCGTTTTCGACTGACTTTCCTTCTAACCAAACTGAACAACAACACGTTTATTTGACATTCCAGCCATGAAAACCAGCCAGTGTTTTTTATAGTAGCAATTGTATATAAACAGTTTTGCTTATACAGGTACCTAGATAACTGATTGAATGACAAAAGGTTGAAACTTTTGATTCTTGGAATTAATTCGAAGTTTAGCGATACGAATCGGAGCATCTTTTGACGTCGCAGAAATTATTTTTTCCGCATTTGGTGTGAATCGTACGATTTCTTTGTACCCCAGCGATATAAAAAAAAAGTACAAAATTCAGTGTTCGCCAAGAATTATTTTGGCTACAAAATAGAACGTTCAGCTGCCTTATCTCTTACCCGATAACCCTAAACTCCCTCGCACGATTTTTAAGAACTTCAGAGAATCCTATTTCACATATAAGGAGTTGCTCCCAAAAAAATTCTCAAATGAACTGTTATACGACTGATATAAAGAGACGTAGCGAAAAGAACCACATAAGCAGACGGCGAAAGGGCACTAAAATTATCTCATCAAAGAATTTATGTATATTATTGACCTTTTTAGTCCGCAGAATCAAGAACAATAAATGCGAGAAGACGGTCAGCCGCAATTTCCGGTTAACAAAAGCTATATATAGTATGACGAGAAAAATCATAATACTTGAACAAGGATCATTTCTCTGAAACTGCATTATTTGGAACCCAGAGCTCCTTTTTTGTGCAAAAAAATATTAACTGAACGTGATTTGTTTCTTTTAAGTCTGACTGACCTATCGTCGTGTATCTTTTGCGGTCTTGTCAGTCAATCTACACCTTTTACAGTTAGTTCTCTCAAAATTGAAGGACAGGGCAATTAGCTTTAATCAAACTTTTATCTATAAAGAAAACAACAGGACATGAATTTTTGATGCCCATTCATGGACGATCCGCTAAATATCTCCGTTTTGTGCAGACATCATGAACAAGGTTTGGAAATCAATTGCCTTATTGTCACGTATCGTTCATTCCTGTGACTCGATTCTCGTTCATAATGGATACTTTATCCACCCAACTGATTGAAAAGATCTAAGAACAGATAAGATGACTTTTGTATCTTAAAAATATGCGCTTTATTCATTCGTACATGTTTAGTAGTTCGCGTGTATTTATGCACATGGAACGCGTGTATTTACACACATGGAATCGCTGTGACAAGAGTCACGTCACCCAAACTGAAGAAAATGGACAATTCTTGCATCAGATAGCAAGAAGGGTTTGTTAACCTT
>NC_090896.1:29554722-29562222 GCF_036669925.1 Montipora capricornis
TAATCCACGTTATCCACTGGAAGGGCGTCTCTTAAAGTGACTTCAAAATTTTTCAGCCTTAAATCTCTCCGACGCGGGCGGATGTCATCGGCCTTTTTGGAATGGTTGAGCAATTAACATCCTTCCTCAGTCTTACACATTTTAAAATATGTTACACACATGAGAGCAACGTAAAATGACTACATGTAGTTAACTTGGATTTTTTCGGCCGACTGGATCTCTTGTAATTCTTTTGCTTATAGTCTTCAATGCGCACCCAAAAACACTGGTTGTTCGAAGGTGAATAAAGGAATCCGTGATGATCAAAGCTTTATTCCTGCCTGGTTGTTCCCAATTCGCAGTTTATTAACACAGAAAGGAGTCTCAGCGCGAGGGAAAGAAGCCTATTCTTCCTTACCCTACCCCACATAAATCTTCGCTCAAGCGTAAAAAAAACCTAGCTCCGCACGTGAGCACCACCTTTATACACACCTCCACCACTCCCACATACACTCTCAGTGACCGCCCTCCCTACTCCATAGAAGACCTTCGATCGTGAAACGATCGCAAAACGAACGTGATGATCACACAAAACAACTTTGTTGTTTTTTTGTCTATTCGGCCTGTTCATAAAAGAAGCAAACTTACTAGTTTTTAATAAGAATAAAATAATTAACTGAAATGCCTTCTTTGCACAATATAACGGTATCATTGTTGGGTTTCTTTTATAGAAAATATTACAAAGTTATTGTTATAGACATGTCATTGACACCAATTCAATTACATAAGTAAATAAATATATAGGCTTGTTTCACGATATAAATACAATTAAGCGGGAATTTTCTTTAAATCCACAGGCCGAAGCAAGCATTTTGGAACAGTGTTATCTCGTGATTTTTTTTGTCTTTGCAATATTAGCCAATGACCTGTTTGCCATTTAATTGATAAGCTCTTACAAAGGAATCTTAAAATTCTGTGGCAATTTTCGTTTTACATCAGGGACACCTTGCGCAACAAGGGCTGTTTCATAGTAGCAGTTTACCGCGAACGGTGTAAGATATAATAATAACAAGACATCACTTTCGCGTGACATCGACCGCCAATCACCACCTCACAAAAATAATCCTTAAACCATGAGCTTTTCCCCGCTTAGTCTTTAAATATGGCAAATATTTAAACACTAGTTCTTTTCTATGTGTGGAGTTCATCAAATTACATTTGCTTTCCCTCGCTGGTTGGTGATTATCTCTCCTCAGAACTACTGCGGGTGTAATTTGCATGAATTATCATAGCCTATCTGGTAAACAAGGTTCATGCTTTTCAGCCAGATACGTGACTTCGTAATGCGATATTATTATAAACTCATTTGATTTACAGATCATAGATAAGCTAATTCGGCGACTGTCCATTGAGCAGACAAATATCAAGTCTTCAAAATTGCGACGTGTCAAGTTCCAAGTACTTAGTTTCGCTGCGGCCTGTTCGTATTTTTACTTCCAATTTACATCTTCAAAACGAATCACGCGATTTCCGAAGAATATTCTTGTTGAGTGGTTTGCTTTTTTCATATTTTCAATGATGATGTTTGAGTCAATGATCGAGTTTTCGTTTACTTCAAGATACCCTTTTGGCTTTGCTATTCGATTCGACTACGCGTTGTCTTGCCGGCCGGCGAAGTAAATATCCGAGCTGCCGTTTAGTAGGAACTGGTTCAAAGTGAGGGCTCAGATATGTCACGTTTAAGAACGTACAATTGACCTAAAATGCATAATTTTTGGACCATTTTCGAAGAGAAATTCCTTGGTTTTTAGTGACAATTCACACGCCAAAAAATTAGTAGGAGATAATGTGAGCGATATCTGCTTGGCTTTGAAGCTGTCTCGCCCATTTAATATTTGGAATGTCAAGAAATATTTTCTGTTTTCATGCCATGATTATGGATAAAAATCGAAAAAAAAAAAAGAGTAAAGTGACAAGTTTTTAAATTCACGAATTGTAAAAATCTTCTGCCAAATTTAGAAACTTCTGTGTGAAAGAAAGAAAACAATCTTGTCTGCAGGCAAGCAAAACAACTACAGAATTAATTTTGAAACAATTGTCCGAGTTCATAACATGTCTTGTTTGTAAAGGTAAAAGGTTGACAGAATCGGACGTAACGAGAAGTGCTGGCGCCGTTTGGCAGGTAAATTTACCATTGATTTGTTTAATCCGCGAATCAGAGCTTGTATTTCGATCACTTTTTGACACTTTTTGATTGATTCGACCAATCGCACGGAAGGAATTACTTTTAACCGACAAAGGAAGTAAACCGTAACACATGTCACGTGAATTCTGGTCAATCTTCCGAACTTCCGTACTGAAAAATAAAAATTCTGAAACAGCTTTGCGAGATCTGCTCCTGTAGGAAACGCGATGGAGTCGCATTTTAACGATGTCGGTAAAAACTAGCCGCTCGATTCCATTTTTTCGATAGATTAATTGCGTACGTGAGGTCCATACGGAGAAAGAACAAATGTCAACAAAGCTGCTCAGTGGATTTAAAAATAGCGTATTGCATTAACCAATCAGACGTAATCTTTCGTACGATTTGACGAATCAGAATATCTGTAGTATCTGTATGATAATGCAGGCCAATGAAATTTCTTCATAGATTAGATTCGCCACAGGGGAGAGTCAACGCCCCCAAAATTTACCGTAAAAACAACAACAAAACAGTATTTTCAATCGGCGAACTTTTTACCGGTTTATCCGCGCCGAGAAGCAAAGGAGTACCAAATCTCTGATACAAAATAGTCTGGATTTCCAAAGCTACCTACGAAAGCAGAATAATGTGTTCGCTTCGAAGGCGTCCCCAAAATTCACTACTCGGAACACGTGTCAGTGCTGCCTGGAAGGACGGTTACTTCTACAGTGGAGTAATTGAGGCGGTGAAGAGCAGACCTACCGGCGAAAGTACTTATACAATTTTATTTGAAGACGACTACATCGCGGAGGTGGACAAGGGAGATATTGTCGGACC
This sequence comes from Montipora capricornis, assembly GCF_036669925.1. Classification (NCBI taxonomy): domain Eukaryota; kingdom Metazoa; phylum Cnidaria; class Anthozoa; order Scleractinia; family Acroporidae; genus Montipora; species Montipora capricornis. The sequence goes on from NC_090896.1 coordinate 29,557,721, forward strand.
TGGGTTTCAAGCGGTCGGTTCTACGGCTTTGAGAAATGGGCAACCTGTGTTTATCTCGTTCAAAGGCCGGGAAGTCGCTGCACGCGTTGTCAATACGCGCTCAGAATTCAACGAAGTTTTGGTTCAAATCCTGGATCAGCAGGACTTGATCGTGGCCGTAAACCTGAGGACATTCATTTGATGAGAGGAGTGAAGTTTTCTGGGTCAATGTACGAAAGAGATACTGCAAACTCGACAATTTCATGCCCTCATGACGGATGCAAAGAAAACCCTCATGGAATTGCCTTTTGCCAGTGAGTTTTCGTTTCATTTTCAGCATTTTAGAAAACTTTCACTTATAATTTTCGTTTAGTTAAGGTACTCTTTGCTTTTACTCACAAAAGAGAGTGTTGTGTTTTAGGCTTCTGGCTTTTACATGCAAGCTTTTCATCCCTTTGTCTCCGTATTGAGTGTCAGTTTGATGTGCACATGCATTCAAATTTAAATATCTCTTCCTTTATATTTTTAGCGGCTGCACCGAAAGACAAGAAAATGTCTCGAGAAGCGAGGAAATGGCTGCTCTAGTACTTACCGCTCTGTCAATTTCCCCAGTCTTCAAAGATATACATCCGAGTGAGTCATTTTAGCATAATTTTCGAAGTGTTGTTGTAAGAAAGAACTCGCGTGAGGAAAGCCGGCACGTTTCTCACTTGCAGTCGATTTTAAGCTTTTCAACTCGATGAATTTTTGTGTGATCCATGAATTAATTTCCTAGATGAATTACTGCGAAAGAATTCTTTCTGCCGTTCTTTGCATTGTGTTATCGCTGAAAAATAATATTTTTTATTCCAGCTGAGGAAGCAAATTCTGGCTTTCCCCTCACGCCAGACTCGGGATCCGAAATGGCTCTCTACCCGAGCCCGGCTAGTTCTCCGGCTCACTGTGACTCACCGACGAACATCAACGACTCCAACTTTTTCATCAATGGCCCTCCGTCACCCGTGGACGAAGGAATCGGAGTGGATTTCCAGCGCCAAGAGAATACGCGGAAAAGAAAGGTTGGTAGTCTAGACGCTCAGGTCGGCATAATTTTACTGCTTGTAACGGTTTAAATTCAGTTCTTTACTTGGCGATTTTTGCATTCGGCGTAAGATGATTTTCTTACTCAAGAAAGAAGCTGATTTCAGAGAAGCAACGCAATCGATGCCGTAACTGTACAATGCTTTAGCAGAGTCATGTATCAACTCATATTCATTTCACACCTTCGCACGACAGCGGTACTTGCATATACATATTGTGCCTGCAAAATTTGTTCCGGCAGCCAGATTGTTTTCAATCTCCTCGAAAAAAAACAAAAACCAAATGCTGAATTTCTCAACCCTCTTGTTAATCAACTAAATCATGCTGCTTTCCTTCTCTCCAGAGTTCAACCTCGTCGAATTCCAGCTTGAAGACATTGTACAAGTGTACATGGCCAGGGTGTGGGAAAACCCTTTCAACCGCCCCCGGGATAATTCGACACGTTAGGACAATTCATCTTGGGTAAGCATTAAATCTGTTGATTTGATTTATAGAATCTTCTTTTCTGTAAACGAATTTTGTTCCCCTTGCTGGGTATTAAATCTAGATCGTGTGTCAACTATTCTAAAGAGCCCTTTTTTTGTCAAAGACAAAGTGGTTCAAAGTCAAGTGGAAGTTGCAACGGGCGCGTTCTGTGCACTGTTTTAACGCCTCTAAATCGGAATATCTCACATTGACAAAAATCGAACTGAATGAGTTGATTTGCAGACGTTATTTTCGCAAAAAGCTATGAAAAAGCGACTTGCCGTCAACGCTGCTCAACAAACCCAGGCCTCCATAAACGTGACACAAATATTTATTCAGACTTTTTCTTTGCGTGTTTCAGGCCTAAAAGTTCTGTCGAAGATGGATACAGCGATGGAGAGGAAGATTTCTATTTTAACGAAATAGGCCCGGATGATGAATACAGCGATAGCGTATTTCCTCCTCCTCTAGCTCTCTCTCCGACACCCACACAATCTCATTTTGACATGGTGAAGAGCCCGTGGTCTGAACCGGGAGTTTCTGCCGTAACCTCTCCGACCTACGGTTCCTTGCAGCATCCACGATTCAACTGGGACGCTCAGGCGATTTCTCAGTTCTCGTATACGCAGTCTGCCAAAGGAGCGGGAAAAGTCAACCATCCTGCAAGAGTCTTAAGCCATCCAGGTCACCACACTTACAGAAAACTCCGTGGTGAGAGCAAAAAATGTCGCAAAGTTTACGGTATGGAGAACAGGCATATGTGGTGCACGCAATGCAGGTGGAAAAAAGCTTGTGTGCGGTTTGCTGACTGAACAGCACAAGACAAAGTTGACTCTAACTTAACCCAATATAGTATATTTATAGCGTGTTCCGGCACTAACGTGGCGTGCGAGACAAACAATGGACGATCGTAAAAATTAAATTCAAGACTTGTATATAGATTAAATATTTTATCAAATAGTTATTTTTTATAACTCGCATTTTCTGCTGCACGGCAGAACGCGAAACAACGATTTTTGGAAGGTTGTTAAGATTTAAAATTGACGCACAAAATGTTTCCCGACAAGTTCATGTTTTGGACGGTACAAGAAAGTTCCTGTATTAAATGCGATACTAGCAATGGGATGTGATTGTCATATATCACAAGATCCAGTTTAAAATATAACATTAATATAGACTTTGGAAGCTTAAAGGAAATAATGTTTCCAATAAAAGTTACACGTGGGTCTATTAAAAAGGTGTAAAAATTGCGTTGAGTTAAAAGTGATGTTTTAAAGTGAAACCACGCAATATATGCTTTGAACGAATGATTTTTTTAAAATTTAAATTAACGTCGAATCTCCGTCTTAAATTCAGGACAGCACAGAAGTTTAATGTAAAGAACGCCGAAAATTCGCTGAGGTCTTTTCTTGGAGTCGTATGATCACGCTGGCGTCACGCCAAATATCCAACTGCTTTCACAGTTCGAAGCTCGCACGTGCCAGGGAGATTTCAATACCGATGAGAGAAATTATCGATCTAAGAGACGTTAGAAGGCCGAAAAGAGGAAGAAAAAAGAATTAAACTTGCGGGCAAGGGCGTTCGCTGCTTTGTTAACTGATTTTTGTTCTTTAATTTCGACCTGTCTCGGTTTCATGTTGTTTATTTCGCTTCGTCAAGGCACGGCGAACTTTAATCTTTGACATGAAATCTGATTGGTCGAATTTGAGTGCAATACAGTATGGCCCGCTCTGTCAGGCGATGAATCATATTTTGATGTTTTTTTATGGCATTTCTATGAATATTAAATGACCTCATGTGTCCTCATTTAGTATGCCGGTCATGTCCCATCATTTTACATCCATTTTTGCCACTGAAACGAACATCAACTACTGCCAACCCATCGGTTTTGGTAAGAGTTAACTATATCATACAATTTTGCGTTCCAGTTTTGCCATTTTCGCAATTTTTCGATGCGGCTTTTGTAGTAAACAACTTCATGTGGCCCTTCTTTGATTGGCTAGATTTTGGAGGTGTGTCGCTTCCGTGCAAACTAAAAACAATATATTGAATTTATAATTGTCTTTTTGTTTGCCGGCGTTTTTAAAAGTGTCGTAAACACTTTCGATCGTCGACTAAAAAAAACGACCAAGTTGACAAATCTTTCAATACCCAAAGATTCCCGGGAGAAATCCCTTAACATGATCGACTTTTAACTTTCGTTTTCGACTGACTTTCCTTCTAACCAAACTGAACAACAACACATTTATTTGACATTCCAGCCATGAAAACCAGCCAGTGTTTTTTATAGTAGCAATTGTATATAAACAGTTTTGCTTATACAGGTACCTAGATAACTGATTGAATGACAAAAGGTTGAAACTTTTGATTCTTGGAATTAATTCGAAGTTAAGCGATACGAATCGGAGCATCTTTTGACGTCGCAGAAATTATTTTTTCCGCATTTTGTGTGAATCGTACGATTTCTTTGTACCCCAGCGTTATAAAAAAAAATACAAAATTCAGTGTTCGCCAAGGATTATTTTGGCTACAAAATAGAACGTTCAGCTGCCTTATCTCTTACCCGATAACCCTAAACTCCCTCGCACGATTTTTAAGAACTTCAGAGAATCCTATTTCACATATAAGGAGTTGCTCCCAAAAAATTCTCAAATGAACTGTTATACGACTGATATAAAGAGACGTAGCGAAAAGAACCACATAAGCAGACGGCGAAAGGGCACTAAAATTATCTCATCAAAGAATTTATGTATATTATTGACCTTTTTAGTCCGCAGAATGCGAGAAGACGGTCACCCGCAATTTCCGGTTAACAAAAGCTATATATAGTATGACGAAAAAAATCACAATACTTGAACAAGGATCATTTCTCTAAAACTGCATTATTTGGAACCCAGAGCTCCTTTTTTGTGCAAAAAAATATTAACTGAACGTGATTTGTTTCTTTTAGTCTGACTGACCTATCGTCATGTATCTTT
>NC_090896.1:29582222-29584722 GCF_036669925.1 Montipora capricornis
TCATTCCTCACGGGACCATTAGAACCCACAAATGACCAGCTCCCAACGTCAGTGGCTTCATAGCTCAGTTGGTTAGAGCGTCGCACCGGAATCGCGAGGTCACGGGTTCAAACCCCGTTGAAGTCCTGAATTTTTCAGGCTTCTCTACGCAATTGCAAAAATTGCGTTCATAACTGCGAAGATCATAGCTTTACTTGATTTCATTCCCGCAGTTCATATATGATTCATTTCATATACCATTTCATCATTGATGTCAGATTTCTATTGAAAAACTTACTCGAGAGCCGACCATCTATGAATAGAGTCTATAATTCATTTTTTTGTCGGTCTGGATCGTATTGTGTGTTCCGCGATGTTCTGGGGTGTTCCGGTGTTTCTTGTTTTAGCACATCCCATGGCCATTGAATGGCCATGACTTTAAGGAATACTTCATCTTGGAGAATGATCGAAAGAACTTTGTAACTCTTTTTGAACGTCAAATACTCGTGGGAATGGACGGGAGGGGACATGGTCAAACCAAATACATCCGCTTGCTTCACTTCCGGTGTCTCCTCCAGTCTCTCCCCGCCAGTCAAATTGCGTCTTTTCGACTCGCGCTATTTTGAAAAATAAGTTGTTATCTCGCAACAAGTTTGGTCTACCGGTCTATTGGAACTTCCTACTTTTTCTAAATCGACAATATTCTTTGCAGAAATGATGGATTAACGCTTTTCTACATTCCTCTAAGATGATCTCTTTACCAGAGGTGACAATCTTGTCCGTTTCATCTAATACCGCTATTTAATTTCGCATGTGCGTTTCGCGAGGATGATTTCTGCGGCATGTTATTCGTTCTGCATTGTTTTTGTGAATCTGATCTACTTTGTTCTGCACAAAGGACAAAATTAACGGATTTAAAGGACATCAGATGAAGTAATTATCGTCGGAGATTATTGAAAAACATCATCTGTTCATATAATCCCATGGACGAGTCTTCATATATTAAATTTCATCACGAATATTTTAAGCCTGTCGTCGATGAAGCTCGCTGAAGACATCAAGGTTACTCCCTCTCGTTATCGCCGGTACAGTTTGTTTCAACGTGGGAAGACAAATAACATCTTTTCATTATGCATATATTGATGTATAAGCTCAAGTATTCGTTGGTTGGGCGACTAATTGCCGTTCTTTTGGTATTCGCTCTTATAGTGCCTTTAATAACTCATTACTATTTGGGTAAACACATTGCGCCGCCGGAACACTTTCGCTCGAGATCGAAGTTGGACAAACAGTTTGGCATGACAGACTCCTTGCTAGAGAACATCGATGAGCTGAAATTTCAGGTTGACGAACTTAAAAGAATAAAGTTGTCCTTGGCGAACGAGCTAAGAGAACTAGAGGGCAGAAAAAGCAAGCTGCTCACAGATATTTCAACTTTTACTAAAAAGGCTGATGGCTTACGAAGTCAAGCTGAGCATCACCATTCGGATGTACTTCGAGCACAAAGGGAGCTTGAATTAATTAAACTTGCAAAACAGCGGGCAAATGATTGTCCACAATTGCCACATTTAAAGTTACCACAAGAAATTTTTGTCTCATCTCTTAGTAAGATCAATCCTTTGCCTGACAAGAGAACTTCCTCAAATTGTGATTTAAACAACTGCTTTGATTTTTCAAGATGTCCATTCAATTCTGGATTCCCTGTGTTTGTTTATGATTTTCCTTTAGGACGTCAGAGATATGATTCCACTATGGAGGTTGTGTGGGAGTTGTTAAAGGGAATTCCCAACTACACAATGGAACCAGAGAGAGCCTGTCTCTATGTAGTAATTGTTGGATCCTTAGAAGACATTGTTGATAAGAAAAACAATTCAGAGTTGGAATTAGATTTGCACTCACTGCCTTATTGGAGAGGAGATGGAAGGAACCATTTGATTCTACATGCTCCGTTATCTAAACAAGCCAAGCATACTTCTTCCTTATTAACTTTAAATATCAACACAGGACTTGCTTTAATGGCACAGACTACATTCTCTAGCAGTAGTAGATATCGCCATGGTTTTGATATTGTAGTGCCACCATTTACTGGACCTACCAAGGGAGAATTGTGGAATTTTGCGCCCTTTCAACTTCCAGCACAACGAAAACACTTGTTAAGTTTTCAAGCTAAACATGCTGCCAGTCTCCCTGAAGGAATGGCAGTTCTTCGTAATCAACTAAACATGCTTGCCCAAGAGGCGAATGACTTCTTCATAGAGTTATATTTGTCTAAATCTGACTTCTCAAGCTCTAGTGACGGCAGTGAATGGTTGTTGTGGGGGCAACTTGAAAACAGAACAAAAGTTCTCAGACATTCAACATTTACTTTAATATTAGATTCTGACAGCCCCAGCTGGGATTCTACACACATCCGACTTGCTGAAGCACTACAGTTTGGTGCCATACCAGTAATTCTTTTACGGAAGGTGATTCTTCCATTTAATGACATGATTGATTGGCATAAAGCTGCTATCATTTTAGC
>NC_090896.1:29589722-29592222 GCF_036669925.1 Montipora capricornis
TGACGACAATTAAACAAATTTTCCGGGTATCTAGGGTCTGGCGAGATAACAAAGATCGTATTGTTGGGTTTCCTGGAAGATTTCATGCTTGGGATTCACAGAACAATCAGTGGCTGTACAGCTCAGAGTATTCATGCGAGCTTTCCATGATTTTAACTGGCGCCGCTTTCTACCATAAGGTAGGGAGATTATTTTGTAAATTAGATGTTTGTTAAAACTCTTCCTCTGTCCTCCACCGTACTTGCTTTCTTGAATCTAATTACAGTGTACATGTAGCTACGAACCTACATGTTAGTCATTTGAGGGATTGGAATTCCGTTGACAGCACTTGAATTTTTCAGTTGTCTGTAACAGACAATAGGGAGCTGTAGATTCTAGGACGAGAACGAGAACGAGTACGAGTATTGACTGCCCGTTTTTAGCGAAAATACGTAGCAAATTTATAATCCGTACGAATAATCTTACCATTTCTTTGCAGTATAGGTTGCTCAGTTATTATTATTGCTGTTAACTGAGCCTTTTTGCTGATTGAAAAATGCCAAAACTGCTACCGTGTTGTTGACTTGTTTTGACACGACGACATTGTTGCAAAACCTCGTACTAAAATGACGACGGTATCACGTTTTTCCCGCCAAAATGACGCTAGTTTTCGCGCGCTCACTTTTGTTCTATGAGAAAATCTCGTGCTCGTAGTCGTTCTCGTCCTAGAATCTAAAGCTCTCTAATCGCTTAAGGACGTTCGCGCCAAAATCTTCTACGGTGAGATTTTCTTCATTTCTCGCTTAGAGTTAGGTCATAAAGTACTTACTCCAAAAATGAAAAAAAATTGGGGGTCACCGACTTTGTTTCGGAGAAAATGGCAGTGGAAAAATGCCTTAATTTCGAGAAATCGGTTATAATAGCGAGATGTAGCCTCATCTGCTCATCCATCGAAAATCATAAAAATAAACGGTTTAAGCAGTCTTTCATCTTCATTTGGTTAGTGTTTTGTATAATATCTCTCCATTTCCGTCATGCTCGTCTTCTGGAGTGTGGTTTTAGTGAAATTTAATCGCTGGTTGTTTCCACGCGGTCCGCACTATTCACGCCGCGGACAAGGACGAAAATACTGCTATATTTTCACGAAAGTATTAAAAGGAAAAGAACTTCAAAAACATGCATTCATTTTGAACTTAAGTTCTTAGGGTAATAAGAACATTAAAAAAAAGCGCCATTACATTTACGCAACGGTTCGTCCTCGAGTTCCAAACTTTCAGCCACTAGTCGATCATCAGCTACCTTTTCCAGAGCTTTTCCATCCTCCCGCTCACTTCTCTTTAACGTTTTATGATGATTCGGAAATAAATGTGCCATTCTTTTGCCAGCCTGGAATTTTTTCCCCGGCTTTTTTTTCGCCATGTTATTTTAACGAATGCTTAAAAAATATTTATGAAAGTCAAGTAGACAAGTGCACGACTGATAAAACAACACGGATATCAGTCGTGCAGTAGTCTACTTGACTTTCATAAATATTTTTAATCAAATTTGACTGATGACGATCTTCACTGATCCAACGCTGTGCAAGACTTATCGTCCATGGTTTCTGCAAAGGTTTTAAAACCTCAACTTCACTAATGCTCGAAGTAATGCGTGACATATTACAATCGCGTTACCTGCACAGTAACGTTGCGCACAAACAATTAGCGCGAACGTCCTTAAGGACGGTGCCAACTTTTGCTATTGCGCATACGTTCTGCGCATCTCGAGACTCTCGTGTTTCCTTTGGGTGATGCTTACTAACACACGGATACTTTTGCGCGGTTTAAAACTATGCGGGGAAAGCAGAACTTAGCAAGTGCTCTTGCTATCCAAAAAGAAAATTGGGTGTAACCATGCATTTTTCAGAGATAATTAAGCTTCAATTTGGAAAAGAACGTCATACATTTCTTGCATTTTACAGCTTTTCACAAATATTGTTGATTAATTATCTTTGAAAAATGTGTGGTTACCCCTAATTTTCATTTTGGATTTCAATAACACTTGTTGAGATCTGCTTTTCCCGCACATCCAGTAAACTGCGTAAAATCTTAAGGACGGTGCCTACTAATTCAAAGGTATTTTTGCGCGGTTTATGAATATGCGGGAAAAGCAGATCTTAACAAGTGTTATTAAAAACCAATAAGAAAATTAGGGGTAACCACGCATTTTCCAAAGATAATTAATCAGCAATCTTTTTAAAAAGCTTTAATATACAGAGCAATGTATGGCGTTTTTTCCTAATTGAAGCGTAGTTATCTCTGAAAAAATGCATTGTTTTCCCCAATTTTGTTTTTGATACTAAGAGCACTTGCTAAGTTCTGCTTTCTTCGGAAAAATATCCCTGTTTTAGTAAGCACCACCCATAGGAAACCCGAGTATCTGAAGATGCGCAGAACGTATGCGCAATGACAATAGTAGGCACCGTCCTTGAATTGTCCAGATAAGTTAGAGGATCACAGTCTTCTACCCATCACCTGTAACC
>NC_090896.1:29597222-29599722 GCF_036669925.1 Montipora capricornis
AATTCAAATCTTTTTCGTTTTAAATATTAAGCTTCCCATCCAAAGCAAACATATTATGTACTTATTGACTGAGTTTAGGTCGGCCCGGACGGGAAAATATTTGGCCCTAGGTCATGGTGCGCCAAATATTTTCCTGTCCGGCCATTTTATCATATGGGCTCTTTACAGTATTCATGAGTACTCTGAATTAGAAGTTTGGGCAAAATAAGTAACAAAAATTTAGACAGACAATTTATCTACTATTTTGTTTGCATTTGCTTTTCTGGCTGTAAATAACTTGGATGTGTGAAAGCCATGAAATCCTCTAAAATCGCATCGCACTGAGCAGTGCGTGTTACTAGCAGGGCCGTACGGCTTTTTCCGGCCCTACTCGCGCTAATGCGTACGGCCCTCATACGGGGATTTTCCCAATAGTTTCACAATGAAAGCGCGCGCGGGGCCGTATGATAAGTCACCATTTTTACCCAGAATTAGGCTTTTTCTGTGCCGTGCAAGCCACGTAAGCTTCGCAGAACTACTGTAGCAGTAATTTGGACGCACGACCGTGATGTGAGAGTCATGGGTCTATTCTCGATTTTACGTCACAAACAGCGTTACATTCCGGTTTTCAAATAAATCTTGCGTTGCAAAGCAGTTTGTGACACAAAATCGAGAACAGACCGATGCATCTTACATCACGGTCGGGTCCAAATTACTGCTACAGTAAACACCCGCATATAAGAGCAAGTGGATTGAGAACATCAGGCTGAAATTTGGCCAATAAAGCACCATATAAATAAGAACAAATTCAGCCTGATAAATAAAAGGGAAAGGGTGTTAGGATAAGGAAACAATACAGTGCAGTAACTTATATCAAAGTACTATGGTGTCCAGGACCATTGCAAACTATAAAATCTATTACAGAACATCATTGTATGTAAATTAAACGTCTAGTAATATATAATTTGAAGTCAATTTTAAGAACATTTTACGAACACTTTCAGGCTGATTTCTCACTTAGCAACCCTCAAATAAGAACACGATCAGCCTTAAACTGGAAAAAAGTGTTCTTATATGCGGGTGTTTACTGTAGTTTTCAGTGATAACTTTGCGGGACTTGTCCGGCATATAAAAAGCGAAATTGTGAGGTAAAATTGGTAAAACATGTTTGCTTTTGGTGGGGAGATAAATATTGTAGATTTGGTGCACTTTAAGAGCAGTGGTACATCAAGACCAACTATGTCCTTAACCATTGTAGTGACAAAGGAAGCAAACAGTTTTGCGCGTAAGGAGTTCGTTCGTGCCACTCTCCCCAAAGGGATTAATGTCGCTTGTTAGTTGCAGTTTGAGCTGTATTATCCATTACTGTTTAAAATATTTACTAGGTTTAGAGTACTTTTTGACTCGATAATGACGCGAGGAAAGCGCCGAGATGTCCCTTGTGAGGCGAAGACGAAACCCTTTCAAAATGCACTTGAATATATCTGTTTTCTAAAGAGCTCTGGGGTGGAGATTGACCTCGTTGGCTTCCTTGAGTAAATTTTGTTCTTTTAATGCTCACTATTGTGTATTTACATAAGAAACCCTGGTACCATGTCAGCGGCAGCCTCGTCTCCATTCAGACACCAGGTATCTTAGCCACAAATGTTAGGTGGTTTCTGTCTAATCACCAGATCCCTCTTTGTTGCGCCCGTTTGATCAACTGATGAAACTTATAATTAGTTTTATTTCGTTAAACAAGGAATGTTCAGATTTTTTAATCCATAATTCTAAAAGAAGGGGCGTTGAAATTGTGTTCTTTGAAAACGAAGTTTTGGTTTTCTAGTCTTAAAGAATACTGTTCGCAGAAAGGAACAAATATTGTATAAAACTAAATGTACGCGGTTATCCTTGTTTAGTTTACATTTTATAGGAAATGTGAGATAGTAGTTAATATACCTAAAAGCTGAAATGCTTACAAATGATTTATAAGTATTAAATTATTTCAAGTATGTATAAATTGTACGACAATAATTTACTCATAGATGTTATATTGAAATGCCTGTCAAGATATGACAAATTTGGGTTCTCTTTTTCTTGTTAAATTATTTATATATTTGATACGTAGAACCTATATCATATAATAATGTTGATATAAAACAGAAAACATAATAAAGGTTCGTTTTGTCAATTCGCTTTATTTTAACCCAGTGAACTTACTGGTTGGCCATCATTCGGGTAGGGTGGGTGGGTAGCATCCAGTTTATTTCGCGTTATTTTTTGAAACATTTCAAAGGCAAAGTATTTTTTTACCACAATTGCTTGTAATGTCGCAATCGGATTGGCTAATTTTCCGTTGTCGATAAGAGTCTGGACAACGCTGTACGCGTTATTCTCGCGTTAATTTGTCACGCAATGTAATAGCCAATCCGGAACGCCCATTTTGGGAAATAAACCAATCATATTGCGAAAAAGTTATAGACAACGCTTGCTCTTTCTTTGTGTCATGATTTTGTTCACGCTCTGGAAACAAACACGTTCT
>NC_090896.1:29609722-29614722 GCF_036669925.1 Montipora capricornis
TTTCGAAAAACAAACTCCGATTTTCGCGCAGACAATCTTCTATGCTCGCAAAAACCAGCTTTGATTTTAAAACACGCTCAAAAAGCCCGATTTTGAAAAATAACTGATATATCCCATAAGAGCTTCCATAGCTTCAGTAGGTTCCTTTAATTTTTTGACTAATTTTCACATAAATGAAAGACAGATGCCGAACATTCGAAAATAACAGTACAGGAAAATAACGACAAAAATTGAAATTAAAAAAAGAATTGGAAAAAAACTGACACCCCGACCCCGACCCCGAACTCGGCCCCGGCCCCGGCCCCGGCCCCGGCCCCGGGCCCGCGTTTTGGCTTCTCTGTCGGCAAAAAAATTGCAGACAAATGTAAGGAAAATTTAAAATTTCGCTGGGCAAATTCTAGTGCAGGTTGGACCCTCAAATTCTTGTCAGCAAAATCCTTTGGTTAGCCACAAATTTGTCTACATTCATGGTTTTCTCAAGTTATTTTAACGCAGATTCCCATAGAAACACTGCTATTTCGGACACGTTTGCCTACCTTCCAAAACCGTGATAAGGTCTATGTCGTTTAGGGATAAATTTGGCATTCATAACAAAACTGAACTCCCGTATCCCGCTACTTTTCCCTTGTATTAGGATTCTCGCATCCTGACCTCAGAAAAACAGGAAACTCCGCTCCCGCTCGTTATTGAAATTCCCTCTTCCCGCCCCCACGGTTTTGAGCTCGCATCCCGAGTATCATCACAAACCTAATCAATGTGGACCCTCTGCTTATAACTATGTATATTATTAAAATTTGGAATAAATAAGTACTCCATTGTATTTTTTTTCAAAGACTACAAATTGCACTCGCCCTACTCATAGTTAGGGGCTCGCTGCATTTTTTTTTGTCTTTGAAAAAATTTACTCGAGCTTATTTATTCCGGATTCACTCGAAATCATGTGATTACCTATACAAAATGCCTCAGGCTATAATCAAGGAGCGTAGGTTCGCTCTTCGACTAAGTCACGATACTCTTCAATGCGTTCATTTTACTGGGCAATATTGGAGTCTTGACCTTAGTTTTAAGATAGTCTTTGGTCCTTATTTTCCAAGGAACCCAGCTGAACGACTGGCAAGGTCCTGTTTGCGGAGAACTGTAAGTTACTAATTATGTATGGCAAGAACTCGACTTAATTTTCATGACGGATCTGAAATATCTCGTCAAATCCACTAAATTGTGGAACGAATTTAGCCAAATCAAACTCAGTTGTAGTGACTAAACGTCTGTAATTCTATTAGTACTGTTATAAAACGAGAGGGAGCCTGTCAACCGAGGCTTGGGTTTATTGAACGGCTTCGAAATTGAAAGTCTTGAAAAGAATTTGACGATTCGTTTGTCAACAGACCTTGAGGCCATCTATCGTAAATGCCTATTGTAGAACAAAATTTAGGGCGTTATGTGTGCGTTTTCCCAACGGGAATAGCAAGGGGAAATTGTTTGTACTTAACACTGAATACCTTCATGGCTTCGAAAAGAAACATTTGGAGAGCATAGAAGCTCAAAAGAAGGAAATCATTTTAATGTGGTAACTAAGGGTGCGTTCGATTGACCGTATTCCGGAATAAGAATACGTGGAATATAAGTTAGAAATCCTTCGTTTTTACGGAGATTCACATTAAAATTGTCAAAAATCTGCTAAAATGCTATTTTAAACATATTTTTATCATCCTTGCTGCTTCGAAACGCGCCAAACATACCGTTTTAATCATCACTCTACGTATTCTTACTCTGGAATAGCGTCAGTCGAAAGCGCCCTAAGTTGTTTTGTTTGGTAATCAATTGGTCGAGAAAGATTTTGAGAATAGCAGACAACAAGAACGAATATAAAAGCGGTCGGAGAAGAACGCCCGGCTGATGTGGAATCTACTTGAAAATTCATGATTTGCAATCCGTGACTGCGTGCATTAGTCGGTTGAACCGTTTGATTAGATTGAGATGAAATTGTGCGTAGGAAACGGGAACAAGTTGCCTTCCACACACGCCTGTACATACAGCGTTTGTTGTGGTATAAAGCACTATTTCAAGGAGTTATAGATCAAGTGCAGTTAAGATCTTTGGCAAACGGAATTTTTTTGTTCGGAATTGTTGTTGTACGCCATTTCACCTGGTTAGTATTTGCATCGCAAATCAGGCCATCTTGAATACAAAGAGAATTGAATAGGAGTGATGGATGTTTTGAAAGTTTTGCGGCAATTTCAAACGTTTCAAATATTAAAACTATGCATTTATTCCAAGTTTTACGAGAAAATCGTGTGATGTTTTGGTTTATGATAGAGCTGGAGTCATGCGAGCCAAGATGGCTAGTCAACATGCGAATCACACAGTTTTTGAAATGCCCTCGAAAGTGAAAGGGTTAACAACATCGAGAATCGCTCAAAAATTATGTCCCCAGTTAACCCAACGCAAATTGACACTTATAGATTTTACTCTGTCTAACGCCAGACGATTTTACTCGTCAATTTTTGATGGGGGGGTTGCAGGATTTTTAGGCTGCTAGAAATTTTTTTTTATTGTTCCAGCCCTGCAGGATTTTTTTTTAATCTACATGTCCTTGCATGATATGTTTTTAAATGGAAATTTGAAGTTAACTTGACCGTCACCAGCCACTCAAAATTCACCCCATTAAAAACCACCTTTAAACGCAATGCCTTTTAAAGTTTATATCTTTCTTTCAAAGCAATAAAGAGTTATTCGGTGTACAAAGAAATGCATCTCCACTAACCTGCGGCTAGTTGATTTCCCTGTCAGGCTAGTGGATGTTATGCATCACTTGCTCACTGAAGAAGTGAACGTTACGTTTTTTATTCTTTCTAACTACGTAATGCTACTGAGAAAAGCCTTCAAACTTGCGTGTAATGGTTCCAACTTGTCCAAAGGGCGAGCTGGAAATTCCATCTTATTTGCACCCTGTTTATTGCTTTCAAAGCAAGAGAGAGGGACTTCAAAGAAGGAGAAATTGAACAGTAATCTGGCTTCTCAATATACGCATTTAGTATTTGGAGTTATCTAGAAATTCAAAAAACATGAGGGTTCAAGAAATGGGGACCTCACTGTAGATTTTACCAGTTTAGACGAATTTCGAGTGGACGTAGAAGCAGCTGGAGGGGATATAACTTGCAGGTGTTGTCAATGGTCCTTTTTGAAGGCCAGTACCAGGACAGTTCCGTTCCCACAGCCCATCATGAGAGTACCAGGCTTGATTTAATTTACGTTTGGCTAGATATGCAGATTTACAGGATGTTGAAGACAACCTTGTTTATTTATAAAGAAAATTTTAAACGATGTTATTATTTTTAAGGCTCAATTTTTATTGATGGATAAATATAGACGGTTTCTGCCAGCTTGTGGTCTATTAAAGACATTGTTAAATAAACATTTTTGTTACTACAGTTGTCAATAGGTGAGAAAATCAGATTTGTAGTTGACCCCTTTGAATCATCTTTTATATAGGTACATGGTCTGTAAAATTACAATATTTCAATGCCTAAATAAATAAATAAATAAGATAATTTATGTGCTACAGGCTTGGCTTGAAAATAGGCAATGAACACAAAAGTATGTTTTACAGACCTCTGCAAAAACACGAATTACCCGGAGGAAAAAAATGCTCTTCGATATATTTAATGGTCTTTTGTCTTGTGCACATATCCAGAGCATCAGTTTCACATTCTTTGTATATTTCGAACCCTGCACCAATTCAATGTGGCCTGCCTTTACTCTTGTTTGTTCCATTTCCTTTTCTATAAAGTAAATCAAATTTTGTTACAAAAATAACCTGCACGTGACAACTGTTAGCGTGGGAATCTGAATGCATGAATATCTTTGAATCATAATATTCTTCTAGATCAGAGGGTTCACTTTAATAGGAAATCTAATTGGTAAATCACGCGTCGCGCTTGCAAAATACCAAATCACGCATCAAAAAATGTGATGCCCAGTCCCGTCTCATGTGACTCACAGCTACTTTTGGGGCCGTCACGCATCACGCAAAATCTTTTGCCACGCCCTGGTTAAGGCTGCCCGATATTTTTTTCCTTCTTAAGATTTCTGCAAGATATATTTTTTTAACCAGAAGCATATGCTCGATACTTTTTTTGGGATTTCCACAAACCCCCCCCCCCCTCCCCCCATCAAAAATCAAATGGTCCACCCCTTAGACTTAATAGCAGTTTATCAGAGCTAGTAGAAATGGGTCCTAGACTTAAATTCGCATGGCTCGCATGACTCACTGGCTCGCAGATTGTCCAGCCCCTTTATGATACAGGAAACAGAACTTTCTTGAGGGATTCTCGAGGAAAGATTCGTGTATATGAACTGCTTTCATTCATGCAAGCTTTCTATCTTTCTCTAGATTGTATTGTCATGTTGGAGGGTGCATGTGATTTTATCAAAAATTGCAGAAGTACTGTCGGCGATTTTTGCTTTTACACCGTTCCGTAATTTTCAGAGTATTATGGCTGCCGTATTTGTTTAAGAAACGGTCCAGATAAGAACAATAGCAACAACGGCAACGAACATGTTGGAATTCAATTGGTATGCAAAAAGGTGATAACTTTTCTATTGTTTGTACTTACTTCTGATTGGCTTAAACAGCAAAAGTCAACAAAACTTCATAAAAGTAGTATTATATTCATCCTTACTATCCAACCATCTTCCATCTTTCATCTGGTCTCAGTTTAAATGAATTCCACAGAAATCGTATGTGGGGAACATGTAAAATTGTAAACGTTTCTTGGCTTTTGTTTTCAACTCTTGTGATTGGTCAAAATCTTTTAGCACAAAAAAACACCCTTTCAAAGTGGGCTGTGAATGAATTTTATTGCGTTAACGGCTTTCCTGTAGGTTTATGCATTCTCTGTGTAAAAATGATAACATTCCTATGTGTGGAAAGCCCCGTTGCCGCATAACAAAGGAAATTGCTATCCACCTTACACGGATCATTACTTAAACACAGGACT
>NC_090896.1:29619722-29634722 GCF_036669925.1 Montipora capricornis
GAAACCAGAGTTGACTCCGGCTTCTCAGCTGGATGCCCCAGCCGTTTTTTGGCTTAATCCTTAAAAAAATAGTAACAGTTTTGCGAGACTTAAAGAGCGGGACACTTTGTGACACTTTGTGATGTCTATTGTGACGTACCAGGAATCTCATTACGTAGGAGTATTGGACATGTATGACAGAAATAATAGCTGTAAATTTCCAGTAGATCCATTCAGTATTTATTAACACTTTTTGTGCCAGTTATACATTCCTCCAACAAACTTTGCGAATATTTATCACGATATTTGATACTGTTACACTTTGGCCGCTTCCCATTTGACAGAACTGACCGGCCACACCAGGCATTTGGAAGGACTAACTTTACACCGCCTTCAAATTAACACTCATCTTTGAGGATGATATACAATCCTAGGAAGAATGCGAGGGGTTATCATGCAAGTGTTCCTTCAAATTGTTGCATTTTCGTTGCAAACTGATGGGTCTGGCCGGCCAGTTCTGACAAAAGGAAAGCGCCCTTAGAGACAGATGGTCTGAACCATAAGTGATCACAGCAAGTGCATATATATTCACTCAGGGCCATGCATGTGTCATGTTGTCATGAAAAGACTGAATTACTTTTGACATGGAATGTCTAATATTAGAGTATTAACCTTGACAAATTTCAGCTTGGTTTAGCCTGGAGCTCTGCATGGCTTTCCTTAAATGGTTCTGTGCTTTTCTGTTTAGTTCTCTGATATGTTCTGGATTGGAAACTTTACCCTTGTGAAATGTTTGCTTTTCATATTCCCTTGCTGCTTCAATATTTTCAGATCTTTTTTGGTGTTTTGCATTGTTTTTCTTTTCCCTGAACTCTGTATTTTGTCTCTTCCGTTTGATAGATTCTCTCATATAAGCTCTTTTTGCCACTGCTTTGTAGAAATTATTACTGACACTCACATCATTTTTGGCTATGGTTTATTAATCGATTATTACCTCTGAATAATTGTTGACATTGGTAACACTGATGATTTCATAGCCTGAAATACTGTCATTATAATAATCTAACGGAACTGCTGAAACATAGTGTCTTTCATCTAGATGTCCAATGTTAATAACAGTAGTTCCCTGTTGTCCACTTATACTGTAGGACTGATAACAGTTAGTGGTGCCCACCCCACAGTGGATTCATTTATATGTATGGCAACATTTAATACATCGGAAACTGCTTGCACAATAAGTGCATCACACCATGTATGTTAATGTGACAACACACCCACAATTGCTCTGTAATGGGTCCAATAAATTTTTGACGGTTGTACTCCAGCAGCATGCACGTTCATCTGATAGGAAGGATCATTGTATAACTGGTGGGAAACAGAAGAAAAGAAGCATGAACCATCTAAGGTACATTCTAGTGTCTTCAATCCTTTCTGAGCAAATCGAGCCTGCAACAGTGCCATAGAAGGATTTCTCAGTACTGCATGTGTACACGTTCCATGAGCAACAGGGCCTGGGTTCGATTTAATGTCTCCTGATATCAATAGCTTTTCTCTTGTTAGACAATAACTCTCATTTTGTTGGTTCAGTTTTGTTGAATGCTTAGTAACAGATTGATCTTGAATACACAATAGAACTGACAAGTCTTTTTTGTGTTTAGCAGTCCTGCGGGTAATAAGATGAAAATGACGATTAGAATCTCCTACTCTCAAAGATTTGTTACGTCTGAGTTGCGGTCTAGGTCTAGACATTCTTACTGCAATATAATATTATTTTCCAAAAGCGAGAGATAAACACTTTCTCAACTCAGACGAACTCGGTATGTTCTTCTTTAAATAATGCACCATACACTTTCTAATTACCTTGTCTTTATGAAACAAGCTCGACGTTTTCTTATAAGGAATTCTCAGTGGAAGGTTCTCTGTTCCAAGGAGCGTGTTTGCATTTGCGAACGGCCTCAGCCCTTGCTCTATCGTAGGAGATTGGTACGGATTCCTTATCAGTTTTCCTTACATAATCAATGACCGAGTCTTTCGACAGTTCGTCATTATGGTCCGCCACACAAGTACTTGTGTCTGGAAGCATAGGTTGCTTGGTTGCCTCAATGTTTTTCATGTCACTGATGTTGTTCGAGTTGGATTCATATGGCTTCGATGACTCAGCTTGCAAAACTTCGTGATAGCTTTGATAAACATTGCTCAGTATACTTTGATGTCATGTCATTCTCCAAATGGAAGTCACCTTCCAAATGGAATTTATTAATCCCTCGTGAGCTTAGGGGGTCGACAGAGACTGCCTTCTCGAGTCTTCTCACCACAGTCAGTGTAAAACGCAGACTGCAGACTACAGACCAGGGGTAAAATGCAGACTGAAGTTATAACGTAACTGTTGAAAAAGCCCAAATCCCTCACAAATGCTAACCTTAGGCCTAATTAGGCCTAAAACAATATTTAGGCCTACCTGTTCGCATTTCTAATGGCATTTGGGCTTTTTCAACAATTAAATTATAACCTCAGTCTGCATTTTACAGACGGTCTGCAGTCTGCGTTTTACACTGACCGCTTCTCGACATGTGTCTGTCGATTCCATTTCGACATGTATTAAAGTCTTCGCGTTGGAGAGTGAAAGGCGGTGCACAATTAATTGCACCGATGTGTACTTGTTCAGAATCTTTTGCTTCATCTTCGAAGAACGCCGTTTCTATAATTCGTCAGTTTCTTGCTTGTAAATGCAGCGGAAGGTGCTCAAATTAAACACTTACGAAGAAAGCCACAAACAGCAATGGCGGCGCACAACCTTGTAGCGAAGAGGAAGTCACAGCTGTGTTGTGATTATCCATTCTGGTTGGCTAATTAGATAGTTACGGTTACGCAGGAGTGACACATTTGCATAAAGATCCCCACCAAAACTCGTGGATATATCCACGAGTAAAAAAGGTGGACCGGCTACGAGCGCGCGATTAGCCAATCCGATTCAAGGATTTAGGATTCCGGCCCGCTAAGATGCTTCAGATAAAATTAAAATCCGTTCCTTACAACGCTGAAATCTGGGTGCCTCCAATAATGTCTGGGATACCCAAGTATTTCTGCCATTTCACAAAATCTTTAGTGACTGTACCAAGAGCTCCAATAACCAGAGGTACCACTGTAACTTCGGCATGGTATATCCAACGTACTTCTAGCGCTAAATCCCGATACCGCTCAACCTTCTAGTTCTCTGTTGTCACAATATTTCTGTCGTTTCGCACAACCACATCAATCATCACCCACTGGTGCCTATCTTTCAAAATGAGACTAATATCTGGCCTATGTGCTGCATACGCTTGTCAGTAATGATTGTGGTGTCCCAGGTCATTCTCCACAACATGCAGAGGTTGATCTTGATACCACTTCTCTCCACTCTCGAGGCATAGTTCCCAGTGGACCATTGGTGCTACCTTATCATGGCGCTTTCGATACTCCTTCTGTGCCAGCTTGGGGCCGCCACTCACTTTATGATATACGTACCGAGATTTACACTCCAAAAAGGATCGAGATAAAAATAATCTCTTTGCGCTAGAGAAGCCAGCTGATTGGTCATACAATTTTTTTCACTAGTGAAAAACAACGTATCGACGCTCTGATTGGCTATATCGTTATTTTCACTAGTGAAAAATTGTCGTATCAGCCTTTTGATTGGCTAATATGATGTTGAATTTGGCGCGAGTGGCCTGTGCACAGATCTGTAAACATGGCGGCCGTCTGGTGTATGGTTTTCAAAGTTTTTGATCTTTTATTGCTTAGTTTTCTCTCCAAAAATACTTCAGAAGATCTTAAAAAGTTTTAGAAGTGCTCAAGCGAGGTATGGAAGGTAAAGATTTCTTTTATTTCAAAAATATTTTGCTATTTGTTTAGGGCTTTTGTTCACGATCGGTGGTTTGATAGCCTCACCATTAACACTTACCTCGTTAACTTTATGATCTCTGTACTTATATAATAAACAAATTACTTCATGATTGGCTCGTTTGTACGATTTTTATTACTCACTCGTTGTGAAGGATCGTTAAACTCACTCGTTCGCTTCGCTCACTCGTTCGTTTACGCGATCCTTCACAACTCGTGAATAAAAATCGTACGCACTCACCAACCATGAAGTAATCTATATATATGCCACACACTCTCATACATTGCACAGTCTACACATAGGTGATTTGTTGATTTTATCATAACTGAGTTCGTCCTCAAGGCCTGCTGTTGTGCTGCACAGGTCATTCTCTCCGTCTCCTTCTTCAGATAACCTTTTCGCATCCATATGCTTCTCCAAGATTCCTCAGCTGCAACTGCTTCTGTTCCTCTGACAAAAACATCATGTGAAGGATTGTCCTTCCTCTCCCTCACGAGTTTCTTCATGCAACCTCTCCTTGTACTCCCCCAAGGACTCGGTTGACAACAGGCACACTACTTCCTTACAAGCAGCCTTGAGCATCCGTTCTTGACAATCAGTCAAGTAGCTACTCAGCGACCTACATTCCATCTCACGGCATTCTGCAACGTTACCTTTAAGTTAAACCATCCATTCATCCCCATATTATTATATTTAAGAAAGTTATGACATTTTTTAATTTTGAAGACATGTTTCGATGTTACAAACATCATCGTCAGTACAAAATATTTGAAAAACCGTTAGGACTTATATAACAACTAGGCGAAACTTGCATAATTAAATATGATTAAGTGACAAGAAATACATATTTGAGTGAGTTACAGAGTGTTAGAAATAGTGTAGAGCCTAAAGCGTAAGTGTCAGGTTGACGTGATGAACTTGTTGGTTTAAATTAGGCTGTTCCCAATTTATATGCATAGCCTCCTTGAGTTTAAGTTGAAATTTAGTAGGGGCGGAATCAAGGATTTCGAAACAGTCCGCAGAGCAAGATTGACGACAACAAGTTCATCACGTCAACCTGACACTTACGCTTTAGGCTCTACATTCTTTCTAACACTCTGTAACTCACTCAAATATGTATTTCTTGTCACTTAATCATATTTAATTATGCAAGTTTCGCCTAGTTGTTATATAAGTCCTAACGGTTTTTCAAATATTTTGTACTGACGATGATGTTTGTAACATCGAAACATGTCTTCAAAATTAAAAAATGTCATAACTTTCTTAAAGATAACGATTTGCTTTCTGCTGTCTCGACCTTTTGGTTCCATATTATTATAATAATAATTATTTATTATTATTATTATTATTATTATTATTATTATTTATAATTATTATTATTATTATCATTATTATTATTATTATTATCATCATCATCATTATTATTATTGATAATGTAGCATTTTCTCTGGCTGATGGGATTGCCGTTATAACCATGTTAGGCGAGCCACAACTGACAAATGGCCAAGGCCTAACAGATATTCTCTCTCCTTTACATTTCTAATACTTTCCTTAGTATTCTGGCCGTTCCTAAAATAACAAGGCAGTTTTTAAAATCAATCCTACATTAACATTTACGTGTTATTTGTTCATCAAACTCTCGAAGCTCTCAGTTACACTACCAAGTGCACCAACCACTACAGGAACAACTTGTACCTTCCTCATTTTTCATATTCGTCCAATCTCTCGCTTCAGCTCTTGGTACTTTTCTACGTTTTCTTGTTCCTTCTCGTGCACCCTTGAGTCGATAGGTACCGCAATATTTAATTATTCTACGAGGGTGCGTAGGATATGAAGTGATAGATAGTTATAATCATTTAATATCCAGCAAGTGCGAGTGGCCCCTACGAAAACCGATACTATGTCCACGTTTTTTATTCCCCACATCCTTCCAATTTCCCTCTTCAGATCCTGGTAACGCACGATAGACTGAACTCGCCTTAGCGTTGTTGTTATCCGAACTATAATTCCTTTTTCATTGGTTAGTTGTAAAACAATGCTGACACCCCATACTGCAGCGGAGAAACTTAATATGGAATTTGATCAGCTAGGACAGGCCTCGAGATAAAATGACAATATGATCATGTCATAATGCTTGTTTTTTCATATGGCCAATTAATATCTTGAAGAACGCTTTAACTTAAGTGAAGTTCGCATTATTTACGGCAAAGTACAATGCAGTAACCGCGATTGTGGAAATAAAGACCTTAGATCGAAAAACAGTTGTTACACCTAACTGTATTTTTTATCTACCGAAAGTATCGACGATTTCAGCAACGTAGTGTAAGAAATTCTAGTCACAGAGCCGACCGCTATAAAATACACGTGTATATGCCAGGCCATTCTGCGCGGCCGCCATCTATGAACACCATGTGTGATATCCTTCATTTTCATATGTCTTGATCTCTGCCATATTGGTAATAATCCCGAAATAAAATAAGTATGCCAGTTTCAACAATTTCGAGGGAATGTCTGTTTCATGTAACGGAAATTTTCCAGTTGTATAGGTGGCTAAGAATCTGCAACAGAGATTATTTTTTACTTTGCGGAGAGTTTTGTTTTAGCCTGCTAATCATTTTCCTTATAAGAAACGATTTAGAAATACATGAAACAAGAAATATAAGTGAAAGAAACCGACGTTTCGGTGCATCTTGCGCCAGTATCAAGGTTATAAAGATAAAATGCGGTTTGTAAAAAGGCTACGTTAAAAACGAATTTGCATAAAAGAGTGCCAAGCTAATTACATGAATACTTTAGCACGAAGAGAATCCGACTGTACATTCAATGCTGGTTTAAGATATTGAATACACAGCATTTCATTAACATAACACTGCTGTTCCGAACAATTTCTTAGCACGCTTCAATGTATAAATCAAGAAATGCACGAACAAATTTGACTGCCTTGTTAATGAAATGCTGTGTATTCAATATCTTAAACCAGCATTGAATGTACAGTCGGATTCTCTTCGTGCTAAAGTATTCATGTAATTAGCTTGGCACTCTTTTATGCAAATTCGTTTTTAACGTAGCCTTTTTACAAACCGCATTTTATCTTTATAACCTTGATAATGGCGCAAGATGCACCGAAACGTCGGTTTCTTTCACTTATATTTCTTGTTTAATCATTTTCCAGCAGTAAAAATTGACGGGTCACTGAATTCGTTTTTAAGGCAAAATACAGGGTGCTTTTAGATTGTCCTTTCGTTGCCGTGGTAACCTATCACGTTACATCAAGGAGTGCACCTTGTTAAGCAGTTCTTGGTTTTTCATAATGTTCCATGACATAGCCGTTTTTATGAAACGTTTGTGTAGATTGTTGAAAGGGTTCTTTGACTGCACGTGACGTCATAGCGGCCATGTTTGTGGAAAGAACAATTGCGAAAAAGTCTTTTGGGAATTTGACTCAAACTTAAAACGGCTAGGTCACGCTATTTTAGGCATTTTCAGCACTGATCGAATGGTCATAGAATTAACTAAAATATCAAAATAACTGTTCAAAACTATAGAAGAACTCTAACAAAACACCGGGAAGCCAAGAAGGGACATGGATGGACAAAACTGGAGAGGATTGAAATGGATTGAATTTGGGTAAATTTGAAAAACGTCGGCCCGCCTTTTTTCAAATTTATATCAGTCTATATCAAAATGTCATTTACAAAACTTGAAAATCATTCTCAGTTGTTATGTTGCGGTAAAATGAAAGACTCTTGCTCTGCCAATTTGACGTTTAGAGCTCATAATTAACAAAATTAAACAAAATTACCTAAAATAGCGTGACCTAGCCCCTTTAAGTTACATTTCTCTACTGTTTTGGCACCAACATGGCCGTCTTAGGTCACGTGAGTGCAATCAAAGAATGGAAACCCCTTAAGTGAAAACTAAGAATTTTCAGGCCTTTGCTAGGCGCTGAAATTGAAAAAAATATCAAAACAGTCACGATTCTCTTGCCTTACCTTCTACAAGCAGACGGAATGGTGTCTTTAAGCTAAATTCAAGTTAGGGTTGCTAAGTTCATATCAATAAGGCTGCTGTTTTAATTTTTTACAGGTATTGGGAAAATGAAAGCAAAAATGGTCTTCAGGAAACGCTTTACTATCAAAGTACTCATTGTAATTGTAAGCTTGGTGGCTGTCACCCACTTGCTTGTTCCTCAACTTGCATCTGAGCGAGGAAGTAATTCGGTGCTGCCTTCAAGTCTGATAGATCCAGATGCTCACCGCGAATTACAACAACAACAAGCAACTGACGAACGCCAAAAAGTTGATTCTGAGATCACTCTTGTGCCAGAAATGGTGCAAAACACGACTCTCTTAATCATTATTAACACGATTCCGTCACATTTTGAAAGGAGAGATGTTTTAAGAAAAACGTGGGCAAAACAATCACATCGGAAATTTCCGGCTAATCACACGAATACTTCTGATCTTGTGTCTGATTCGGATGTCACTGTGAGTATTTCATACTTTTTCATGCTAGGATTCGACGGATACTCTTCCATTGACGACAGCGTCAAAAGAGAATCAATAGTCCATAAAGACATTCTGCGTGTGAATTTAATAGAGACTTACCGCAGTATGGTAAATAAAATAATCCTTGCCTTTGAGTGGGTAACGACACTGGACATGAAGCCACATTTTGTAGTAAAAGCAGACCACGATGTCTATGTTAAGATACCAGAACTTGAAGAATGGTCGAATACCTTTTCCGCCAGCTTTCCTTCGAGATTCTACGCTGGGTATGTTGAAAGAAATGCAGCAGTTCAGCGTCAATTCAAAAGTCCATGGTATGTTAGTAGGAAACACTTCAACCAAGAGACTTATCCTCCTTATTGCTTGGGGCCGTTTTACGTTTTCTCTTGGAACTTCTTTTTAGAATTGGTGAATGCAACTAAAACGGTCAAACCTTTTCCTGTAGAGGATGCCTATATGGCTGTTGTGGCGCAAAAGTTAGGCGTGGAGCCCTTTAATACGGGTACGGAACTATTCAATAGAAACCGAATTCTTAACCGCATAGTGCTGAGAACCCCCGAATTCAAATTAAAGATTCCCCCCGGAATTGTCTTGGGAGACTCATTGAGTAACGCCGCCATAATGCGGATAGACCGTCTCTACAAACAGGCAATGTAAAAAACGTTCTGTAGAAGCCATTGTCCCGTTCACACCGAAACTAAACATGCTTTAGAGGTTTTTTTTTGTTCAGAAATGTTTATTTTACCTTAGAACAATGAAGAATTTTAGTAAAAATCTAAATAGGCCATTTCCGAGTTGCCGTTTGTCTCGGTTTCGAGGTGAGTCTTGGTGCTCAACTATTGAAAGGGAAATGATTTTGATTTGCGTAAGATTAAGCAACTCATTTTCATTTGAATGGTTGTGCACCAGGACTCACTTAACTGAGGCAAGCATCAACTCGGAAATGGGCTATTCATCCATGACTGTATATTTAACAATTATTCCATGAGCGCGCGTTGGATATGAGATGATAGATAGCCAACGAGGCGCGAAGCTAGTGCCGAGTTGGCTATAACCAGTCTCATATCCAACAAGCGCGAGTGGAATAATTGTTTTATTAACAACGCCCCCAAAATATAGAAAACTAGACTACAATAAAAAATAAAAAGGCCCAAAAAATCACGCATATGCTTGCCGTGTTTGTAGATCATGGTATAATGGCTCATAACCCATGATGGCTTAGCCAATCAAAACTCTCGAACTGCATTATCCAATGATCCAGTTTTTAATAATTACAATTAGACCCGTAGTCCGGAAGATCTACGAGTCAATAGCACATGAGACTAAGCCGAATGGGCTATTGACCCGTGGCCCTTGAGGGCGAAGGGTCAAATTGTTTTAGTATCACCCGACTAGTCGCACAGAAAAGGCAATAATAAAGTTAGCAAATGCAAGTTGAAGAAATATTTCTTTGGGAATAAAATGGAAGAAAGCGTCACGGTTTTCGCTACTCAAGGACTGTTACTGGTAGTAATCCTCTAGCAGCGTAGCCAATTAAAATGCAGGATTTGCATTGGTCCACTAATTGCGTGATATATATTTAACAAATACATTCCATGTTGCCGTGGGTCTGTTCAGTAATAGATCACAGGTGACGTCAAAATGTGGTGAGAACAAAAAGTGTCACACGAGGCGATAGCCGAGTGTGTCACTGATGTTCTTGTCACATTTTGACGTATTCTGTGATCTATTACTTAACAGACGCACGGCAACATGGAATCTATTTGTTTTATATAATAAAGAATTAAACTTTACTCGCATGAAAGCTGATGGTGACGTCAGTCGTGCGTCTGTCCTCTAATAGATCATAGGCAAGAACCAATCAAAAGGCGAGGATAACTTGGGTTAATATATAATGTATATGTTACAGGTAAATTTGAAATTCAGGTTGAAATGATTTCAACCCAGGTAAATTTAATGTTAAACTAGGTTGAAATTGAAAGTAGGAAATATCAACAAAAAGTCCATCAATTGTTAGCAAGGACGTGTATATTGGTAAGTAAATCAGTAAGGAGACGTAGTTAGCGTACGTTTTTCATGATTGAGTTACTCTGTAAAAACGCCTTTGGTTGTTATTAAGTCTAAGCACTGGTTTTAAATGGTTAGCATTAAGGTTGGGGTTAGGCATACTGTGCATGATAACTAATTCTGCTTTTTTTTATCTTAGAGCAGCAGAAAAACAAAACCTTGTTTAATAAGAATTACCTTAATGTGACTTTGTTTTATTTTTATTTTTCTGGTTTTTGGAAGGAAAAAGGCAATTGACTTTTAGAAGGTACATTATTGAATGATGTACAGTTACTTGTACAAATGTAATTCAGTATAAAACCCTTTGTGGTTATAAGTACTTGAAAACTCAAATTCAATGTTTTTTTTTCTGGTAGTCCACAAAGTTTTTAACCGTTATTAAACAGCCATTACTTGCATGTAGTTGCCGGTAGTTGAACAATGAGAAGTCATTTTCTTGTTTTTGCACCTCTTGTACATGTGTAACTGGTCAAGTGCCTTTTTGCATGCGGCAGGGAAACTTATTGTTTTAGTTGTGTCCAATAACACATTCATGTCTTCAGTAATTTGTAGCCTGTTTGGTGCGCATGCAATCAAAGTGTTAATAATTCCAAATTTGGTTACAACTTTCATAAATCCATGTTGTTTTTCAATTACTTTACCAAGAAGTGTGTTTGGTTGTAATGGACTTTTGTCCACTTCTGATTAATTTTTATTTTGACAACGTTCTTGACTTGGAATGAAATAGTATTAGGTTTGCTTGTTGTCATTTTGTTGTTGTATTTTCTGTGTGTGTTTCTTGCTTTTTCCAGTTGAGGCGTCCTTATCTCCTTTGTTGACTTGATAAGTGAATAACAAGCACGTTTAGGAGGTTCTTCTTCTTCTTCTTCTGAATATTTTTTGAAATGATCAATCATGTGGATAATCCAATTGTGTTTGCGATGACATAAACATGTACATGGTAAGTTTCTAAGGTCCATTAGGTCCATTAATTTGCAAATGTGTTAGGTATTCTCTTGCTTGAATAGGGGCTAGCACAGGCTGTTTTTGCCTGCTGGTGATCGACTTTTGTTCTTCGTGTATCGAGCAGAGTGACCGGCACAAAGAGTTGTATTACCTCTAGGGATACTGACTCGTAGTCTCGCTTGATATACTTCTCCATCTTGTCTCTTCCTTTGTGCGCAATATTCGAATGGGTTTGGCAAAGAACTTGGTGTAGTTGACATTTTTAAACAATTTCGTTTCCGTTCTTGGATAATATTTTGCCACCCTCCAGTTTCCATCCTTTTTACTCGGGCCCGTAGGGGCACGAGTTATAAAATACGTTTGATTTCAGTTTTATTTTTTTCCTGTGCAGCAAAATGCACAAAAGAAAAACGTGGCGGTGTTTGATTGGGTAATGCACAATAGAAGCCACGTGGCGCTGTTTACATTAGTTATTTAAAGCAAACCACGTAATCTAAGATCATGAAGAGCACTGTGATGCGTTGTTTCGGATTTATTTAGTGAAGATCGACGTTGTGTTGGCTTAATCGATTTATTCTTAGGGCGCTCAAAACACATACAAAGAAAGGCATAGGCTTTTCGCGGGAGACCAAGGGAGTGTCAAGTATTTATGAGTCAATGAGTCCAATGAGTCAGTGAGTCATGAGTAACGAGTTAGTGCAGTTAATTAAACCATAAAATGAAAGCTACAATTTTAGAGAGTGCTTGGGCCTAATCACTGAAAATAGGGCTTAGGCTTAATCAACAAATTATTGCTATATTGACTGTGAGTCCATTGACTCATGACTCATGACTCATTTACTCATTTGACTCTTAAAACATGCGTTCTCAACCCCAGGGGGGGGGGGGGGACTCCCCTACTTTGAAGATGACAGCGACAAAGAAAATAACTCCACAAACAAATGGACGTCATATTGGAATCTTCTGAAGACAAAGTAAAAACATTTGCAGAGCGAACAAATGGCCTCACGCTTGTACCATTTTCACCGCGAACAAATAGCCTCCCGCTCAGTGTACCATTGACTACGGAGATAAGTTTTTTTGTCTATTGCGTGTTTTTGTTTGTTATTGTGCGTGTTTTTGTTTGTTATTGTTAAACAGTTTGTTTCTTGTAGTGGTCTAGCTTCTATCCTAGCCATATTAGCGATCGTGTTCACTGCCATCTTGTGTATATAGTTCTGTTCTAGTTTTACAAGACTTGATGTCATCAGTGGAGACTGTGATCAGCTCTTTAGAAAATAAATGTGATGTAGTTTGAAAGGCTGTAAAGTTATTTGATTCTCAATGGTAATAAAGACTTGATTCCAAAGGAGAAATACAGGTCTCGATAAGCACAAGTGTGTTTACTTTAGTTGTGATTTGCGTGTGCATTGACATAGACGTGCCCGAGAACCGAGCAGAATTACAGAGAAAAGGCTGAGACGTCTATTTTATAACAGCACTGAGAAAAAGGAGGAAACTTGCTGGAACGTATTTGGTTAACAATATACTGAGGTCATCCACATTTCATCGTATTACTAGCCAAAGAGATCACTTGCTCGTAAACACAGCTATTAGGAGCTACCTCAGGTATGCGTTTAAATGTAAGCATGTGGTATGTAACAATTTTCCAAAAGCGTGGATGAACGGGTAAATGCAAAATGATGTTTGAAACATCGAAGCCTGTTCCTTAAACTTAAAAGTGTGTTTGTATTTTTAAAAATATTAGCAATACTTCTGCTATCCAGACCATTTGGAAAATGAAAGTTAAATTTAATACAGAAATCAGGAATACCCGGTACGATTTGTAAAAGAATGTTGTTGTTTTGTTTTCTCCAGAAACGGAACGTATTTGGTTTGAATTCAGAGTGAACTATTTACACAGTGAGATAGAGTGACCAATCAAAACAGAGTTTGTAATTGGAAATCTAAACATCTTCAAGATACAAAAGCAAACTTGTGAACACGTAAACCTGAAATATTGCAAATCATAATGCTGACAAACCCAAAAACGAAGGAAATGGATCATGCATAGGACGTTTTGGATATCTGAATGATTTTGGGTTAGATTAAAGGATACCGGTAAAGCAAGTAATTTAAAGAGAGGATGGGAGAGAGAGAAGAAAAAAAAAAAGTTATTTACCAGCAAAGGGTCGGTCCGTATACCAAAAATTATGATATCGGTCTTGAAAAAGCTGCAATTTCAAGGCCTCGGCCACAGTTTTTCTCTATACGGGCCTCACAGCTGGTAAATAACATACTTATTTTGACAATTGGGTGCATGCTACTGTGAGTATTTAAATTACAACAAATGGTATATTTTAAATATTTGATTCTCGTTCTATGGATTCATTTGGCATGGCCATCCTCAAGGAACTTGTGTACTTCTGAAGAGTTGAGATATAGTGCACATCTTCACGTGTTGCGCACGTGACAAAGTGTTTTTTACGTGCATCCTTTCCCAGGGAAATAACGCTGACGAAATTAAAGAAAAACAACAGGAATACATTAGACTAAAACAGGAACTTTCCCTAGTTTACGAAAACAAAGTGAAAGATGCAATCATCCGGTTTAAAGTTAGGTGGATCGAGCAAGGCGAACAGGCTACAAAATATTTCTTCAATTTAGAAAAGCGAAATTATAATCGTGAAATAATCAGACAAGTGAAACGGAGGGAGGGAGAAATTGTACATTGAGAGTTTTATAGAGACCTGTAAACATCAAACCGCGTGGAACGTTCAAGCGACTCATTCGAATCTTTTGTAGAGAACCTTGAAACACCAAAACTTCAGGATAACGAACGTGATAAATTGGAAGGAGAAATCTCTGTTAAAGAATGTAAAAATGTTATGCGGACATTCGCTAAAGGGAAATCTCCAGGTGATGACGGACTTACGTGGGACTAGTTCTACAACTGCTTTGTTGACTTGTTGGGACAAGATTTAGCAGCGCACCAAAATTGCGCACCGGTGGCTCAGTTGGTTGAGCACCAGGCTGTCACGCGGGAGGTCGTGAGTTTAACTCCTGCCGGACCAACACTCAGGGTCTTTAAATAACTGAGGAGAAAGTGTTGCCTTTGTAATTACATCTGAAAATGGTTAGACTCTCTAGTCTTCTCGGATAAGGACGATAAGCCGGAGGTCCCGTCTCACAACCCTTCAATGTTCATAATCCTGTGGGACGTAAAAGAACCCGCACACTTGTCGCAAAGAGTAGGGCGTGTAGTTCCCGGTGTTGTGGCCTATCCTCTGTGGTGTATTATGGTTGGGAGGGTAAATGCTCGGAGATATTAGCTACACCAAGCTACTCTAAAATCCGAGGGTAAAGAAAGATATATGATATATGAAATGATATACTTTAACGCTTCATTTAGGGAAGGTGAAATGTCGAGTTCTCAGAAACGAGCTCGAGGTGTAATCACTATTATACCTAAATAAGATTCAGATCTTACTGATCTCTCTAACTGGCGACCAATACCTCTCCTCAATATAGATTACAAAATTGCACCCAAAGCTATAGCTAAAAGAATAGAAAACGTCCTGGCGCACTTAATTAATCCGGTCCGGTATCAAACAGGTATCATTAAATTAAGGGAGATACATA